>NW_026600310.1:319931-365751 GCF_029448725.1 Salvelinus fontinalis | reverse complement strand
CCTCGTGGTCCGTTTTCTAGAGGTTTGACGTGCTGTAGTTCAGCTCTCACTGGGGGAGGTTCTGTCCACCTCGTAGTCCGTTTTCTAGAGGTTCGACGTGCTGTAGTTCAGCTCTCACTGTGGGAGGCTCTGTCCACATCGTGGTCCGTTTTCTAGAGGTTTGACGTGCTGTAGTTCAGCTCTCACTGTGGGGGGTTCTGTCTACCTCGTGGTCCGTTTCTAGAGGTTTGACGTGCTGTAGTTCAGCTCTCACTGGGGAAAGTTCTGTCCACATCGTGGTCCGTTTTCTAGAGGTTTGACGTGCTGTAGTTCAGCTCTCACTGGGGGAGGTTCTGTCCACCTCGTGGTCCGTTTTCTAGAGGTTTGACGTGCTGTAGTTCAGCTCTCACTGTGGGAGGTTCTGTCCACCGCGTGGTCCGTCGTCTAGAGGTTTGACGTGCTGTAGTTCAGCTCTCACTGGGGAGGTTCTGTCTGCCTTGTGGTCCGTTTTCTAGAGGTTTGACGTGCTGTAGTTCAGCTCTCACTGGGGGAGGTTCTGTCCACCGTGTGGTCCGTTTTCTAGAGGTTTGACGTGCTGTAGTTCAGCTCTCACTGTGGGAGGTTCTGTCCACCTCGTGGTCTGTTTTCTAGAGGTTTGACGTGCTGTAGTTCAGCTCTCACTGGTGGAGGCTCTGTCCACCTCGTGGTCCGTTTTCTAGAGGTTTGACGTGCTGTAGTTCAGCTCTCACTGGGGAAAGTTCTGTCGGCCTCGTGGTCCGTTTTCTAGAGGTTTGACGTGCTGTAGTTCAGCTCTCACTGGGGGAGGTTCTGTCCACCTCGTGGTCTGTTTTCTAGAGGTTTGACGTGCTGTAGTTCAGCTCTCACTGGGGGAGGTTCTGTCGGCCTCGTGGTCCGTTTTCTAGAGGTTTGACGTGCTGTAGTTCAGCTCTCACTGGGGGAGGTTCTGTCGGCCTCGTGGTCCGTTTTCTAGAGGTTTGACGTGCTGTAGTTCAGCTCTCACTGGGGGAGGTTCTGTCCACCTCGTGGTCTGTTTTCTAGAGGTTTGACGTGCTGTAGTTCAGCTCTCACTGGGGGAGGTTCTGTCTACCTCGTGGTCCGTTTTCTAGAGGTTTGACGTGCTGTAGTTCAGCTCTCACTGTGGGAGGTTCTGTCCACCTCGTGGTCTGTTTTCTAGAGGTTTGACGTGCTGTAGTTCAGCTCTAACTGTTGGAGGTTCTGTCCACCTCGTGGTCTGTTTTCTAGAGGTTTGACGTGCTGTAGTTCAGCTCTCACTGTTGGAGGTTCTGTCTGCCTCGTGGTCCGTTTTCTAGAGGTTTGACGTGCTGTAGTTCAGCTCTCACTGGGGGAGGTTCTGTCCACCTCGTGGTCCGTTTTCTAGAGGTTTGACGTGCTGTAGTTCAGCTCTCACTGGGGAAAGTTCTGTCCACCGCGTGGTCCGTTTTCTAGAGGTTTGACGTGCTGTAGTTCAGCTCTCACTGGGGGAGGTTCTGTCCACCTCGTGGTCCGTTTTCTAGAGGTTTGACGTGCTGTAGTTCAGCTCTCACTGTGGGAGGTTCTGTCCACCGCGTGGTCCGTCTTCTAGAGGTTTGACGTGCTGTAGTTCAGCTCTCACTGGGGAGGTTCTGTCTGCCTCGTGGTCCGTTTTCTAGAGGTTTGACGTGCTGTAGTTCAGCTCTCACTGGGGGAGGTTCTGTCCACCTCGTGGTCCGTTTTCTAGAGGTTTGACGTGCTGTAGTTAAGCTCTCACTGGGGGAGGTTCTGTCCACCTCGTAGTCCGTTTTCTAGAGGTTTGACGTGCTGTAGTTCAGCTCTCACTGTGGGAGGCTCTGTCCACCTCGTGGTCCGTTTTCTAGAGGTTTGACGTGCTGTAGTTCAGCACTCACTGGGGGAGGTTCTGTCTGCCTCGTGGTCCGTTTTCTAGAGGTTTGATGTGCTGTAGTTCAGCTCTCACTGGGGGAAGTTCTGTCCACATCGTGGTCCGTTTTCTAGAGGTTTGACGTGCTGTAGTTCAGCTCTCACTGTGGGAGGTTCTGTCCACCTCGTGGTCCGTTTTCTAGAGGTTTGACGTGCTGTAGTTCAGCTCTCACTGGGGGAGGTTCTGTCCACCGCGTGGTCCGTTTTCTAGAGGTTTGACGTGCTGTAGTTCAGCTCTCACTGGGGGAGGTTCTGTCTACCTCGTGGTCCGTTTTCTAGAGGTTTGACGTGCTGTAGTTCAGCTCTCACTGTGGGAGGTTCTGTCCACCTCGTGGTCTGTTTCTAGAGGTTTGACGTGCTGTAGTTCAGCTCTAACTGTTGGAGGTTCTGTCCACCTCGTGGTCTGTTTTCTAGAGGTTTGACGTGCTGTAGTTCAGCTCTCACTGTTGGAGGTTCTGTCTGCCTCGTGGTCCGTTTTCTAGAGGTTTGACGTGCTGTAGTTCAGCTCTCACTGTGGGAGGTTCTGTCTACCTCGTGGTCCGTTTTCTAGAGGTTTGACGTGCTGTAGTTCAGCTCTCACTGTGGGAGGTTCTGTCCACCTTGTGGTCCGTTGTCTAGAGGTTTGACGTGCTGTAGTTCAGCTCTCACTGCGGGAGGTTCTGTCCACATCGTGGTCCGTTTTCTAGAGGTTTGACGTGCTGTAGTTCAGCTCTCACTGTGGGGGGTTCTGTCCACCTCGTGGTCCGTTTTCTAGAGGTTTGACGTGCTGTAGTTCAGCTCTCACTGGGGGAGGTTCTGTCCACCTCGTAGTCCGTTTTCTAGAGGTTCGACGTGCTGTAGTTCAGCTCTCACTGTGGGAGGCTCTGTCCACCTCGTGGTCCGTTTTCTAGAGGTTTGACGTGCTGTAGTTCAGCTCTCACCGGGGGAGGTTCTGTCTGCCTCGTGGTCCGTTTTCTAGAGGTTTGATGTGCTGTAGTTCAGCTCTCACTGGGGGAAGTTCTGTCCACATCGTGGTCCGTTATCTAGAGGTTTGATGTCCTGTAGTTCAGCTCTCACTGTGGGAGGTTCTGTCGACCTCGTGGTCCGTTTTCTAGATGTTTGACGTGCTGTAGTTCAGCTCTCACTGGGGAAAGTTCTGTCTGCCTCGTGGTCTGTTTTCTAGAGGTTTGACGTGCTGTAGTTCAGCTCTCACTGTGGGAGGTTCTGTCTGCCTCGTGGTCCGTTTTCTAGAGGTTTGACGTGCTGTAGTTCAGCTCTCACTGGGGGAGGTTCTGTCCACATCGTGGTCCGTTTTCTAGAGGTTTGGCGTGCTGTAGTTCAGCTCTCACTGGGGGAGGTTCTGTCTACCTCGTGGTCCGTTTTCTAGAGGTTTGACGTGCTGTAGTTCAGCTCTCACTGGGGGAGGTTCTGTCCACCTCGTGGTCCGTTTTCTAGAGGTTTGACGTGCTGTAGTTCAGCTCTCACTGGGGGAGGTTCTGTCCACCGCGTGGTCCGTTTTCTAGAGGTTTGACGTGCTGTAGTTCAGCTCTCACTGGGGAAAGTTCTGTCTACCTCGTGGTCCGTTTTCTAGAGGTTTGACGTGCTGTAGTTCAGCTCTCACTGGGGGAGGTTCTGTCCACATCGTGGTCCGTTTTCTAGAGGTTTGACGTGCTGTAGTTCAGCTCTCACTGGGGGAGGTTCTGTCGGCCTCGTGGTCCGTTTTCTAGAGGTTTGACGTGCTGTAGTTCAGCTCTCACTGGGGGAGGTTCTGTCCACATCGTGGTCCGTTTTCTAGAGGTTTGGCGTGCTGTAGTTCAGCTCTCACTGGGGGAGGTTCTGTCTACCTCGTGGTCCGTTTTCTAGAGGTTTGACGTGCTGTAGTTCAGCTCTCACTGTGGGAGGTTCTGTCCACCTCGTGGTCCGTTTTCTAGAGGTTTGACGTGCTGTAGTTCAGCTCTCACTGGGGGAGGTTCTGTCCACCGCGTGGTCCGTTTTCTAGAGGTTTGACGTGCTGTAGTTCAGCTCTCACTGGGGGAGGTTCTGTCTGCCTCGTGGTCCGTTTTCTAGAGGTTTGATGTGCTGTAGTTCAGCTCTCACTGGGGGAAGTTCTGTCCACATCGTGGTCCGTTTTCTAGAGGTTTGATGTCCTGTAGTTCAGCTCTCACTGTGGGAGGTTCTGTCGACCTCGTGGTCCGTTTTCTAGAGGTTTGACGTGCTGTAGTTCAGCTCTCACTGGGGAAAGTTCTGTCTGCTCTCACTGGGGGAGGTTCTGTCTACCTCGTGGTCCGTTTTCTAGAGGTTTGACGTGCTGTAGTTCAGCTCTCACTGTGGGAGGTTCTGTCCACCGCGTGGTCCGTCTTCTAGAGGTTTGACGTGCTGTAGTTCAGCTCTCACTGGGGAGGTTCTGTCTGCCTCGTGGTCCGTTTTCTAGAGGTTTGACGTGCTGTAGTTCAGCTCTCACTGGGGGAGGTTCTGTCCACCTCGTGGTCCGTTTTCTAGAGGTTTGACGTGCTGTAGTTAAGCTCTCACTGGGGGAGGTTCTGTCCACCTCGTAGTCCGTTTTCTAGAGGTTTGACGTGCTGTAGTTCAGCTCTCACTGTGGGAGGCTCTGTCCACCTCGTGGTCCGTTTTCTAGAGGTTTGACGTGCTGTAGTTCAGCACTCACTGGGGGAGGTTCTGTCTGCCTCGTGGTCCGTTTTCTAGAGGTTTGATGTGCTGTAGTTCAGCTCTCACTGGGGGAAGTTCTGTCCACATCGTGGTCCGTTTTCTAGAGGTTTGACGTGCTGTAGTTCAGCTCTCACTGTGGGAGGTTCTGTCCACCTCGTGGTCCGTTTTCTAGAGGTTTGACGTGCTGTAGTTCAGCTCTCACTGGGGGAGGTTCTGTCCACCGCGTGGTCCGTTTTCTAGAGGTTTGACGTGCTGTAGTTCAGCTCTCACTGGGGGAGGTTCTGTCTACCTCGTGGTCCGTTTTCTAGAGGTTTGACGTGCTGTAGTTCAGCTCTCACTGTGGGAGGTTCTGTCCACCTCGTGGTCTGTTTCTAGAGGTTTGACGTGCTGTAGTTCAGCTCTAACTGTTGGAGGTTCTGTCCACCTCGTGGTCTGTTTTCTAGAGGTTTGACGTGCTGTAGTTCAGCTCTCACTGTTGGAGGTTCTGTCTGCCTCGTGGTCCGTTTTCTAGAGGTTTGACGTGCTGTAGTTCAGCTCTCACTGTGGGAGGTTCTGTCTACCTCGTGGTCCGTTTTCTAGAGGTTTGACGTGCTGTAGTTCAGCTCTCACTGTGGGAGGTTCTGTCCACCTTGTGGTCCGTTGTCTAGAGGTTTGACGTGCTGTAGTTCAGCTCTCACTGCGGGAGGTTCTGTCCACATCGTGGTCCGTTTTCTAGAGGTTTGACGTGCTGTAGTTCAGCTCTCACTGTGGGGGGTTCTGTCCACCTCGTGGTCCGTTTTCTAGAGGTTTGACGTGCTGTAGTTCAGCTCTCACTGGGGGAGGTTCTGTCCACCTCGTAGTCCGTTTTCTAGAGGTTCGACGTGCTGTAGTTCAGCTCTCACTGTGGGAGGCTCTGTCCACCTCGTGGTCCGTTTTCTAGAGGTTTGACGTGCTGTAGTTCAGCTCTCACCGGGGGAGGTTCTGTCTGCCTCGTGGTCCGTTTTCTAGAGGTTTGATGTGCTGTAGTTCAGCTCTCACTGGGGGAAGTTCTGTCCACATCGTGGTCCGTTATCTAGAGGTTTGATGTCCTGTAGTTCAGCTCTCACTGTGGGAGGTTCTGTCGACCTCGTGGTCCGTTTTCTAGATGTTTGACGTGCTGTAGTTCAGCTCTCACTGGGGAAAGTTCTGTCTGCCTCGTGGTCTGTTTTCTAGAGGTTTGACGTGCTGTAGTTCAGCTCTCACTGTGGGAGGTTCTGTCTGCCTCGTGGTCCGTTTTCTAGAGGTTTGACGTGCTGTAGTTCAGCTCTCACTGGGGGAGGTTCTGTCCACATCGTGGTCCGTTTTCTAGAGGTTTGGCGTGCTGTAGTTCAGCTCTCACTGGGGGAGGTTCTGTCTACCTCGTGGTCCGTTTTCTAGAGGTTTGACGTGCTGTAGTTCAGCTCTCACTGGGGGAGGTTCTGTCCACCTCGTGGTCCGTTTTCTAGAGGTTTGACGTGCTGTAGTTCAGCTCTCACTGGGGGAGGTTCTGTCCACCGCGTGGTCCGTTTTCTAGAGGTTTGACGTGCTGTAGTTCAGCTCTCACTGGGGAAAGTTCTGTCTACCTCGTGGTCCGTTTTCTAGAGGTTTGACGTGCTGTAGTTCAGCTCTCACTGGGGGAGGTTCTGTCCACATCGTGGTCCGTTTTCTAGAGGTTTGACGTGCTGTAGTTCAGCTCTCACTGGGGGAGGTTCTGTCGGCCTCGTGGTCCGTTTTCTAGAGGTTTGACGTGCTGTAGTTCAGCTCTCACTGGGGGAGGTTCTGTCCACATCGTGGTCCGTTTTCTAGAGGTTTGGCGTGCTGTAGTTCAGCTCTCACTGGGGGAGGTTCTGTCTACCTCGTGGTCCGTTTTCTAGAGGTTTGACGTGCTGTAGTTCAGCTCTCACTGTGGGAGGTTCTGTCCACCTCGTGGTCCGTTTTCTAGAGGTTTGACGTGCTGTAGTTCAGCTCTCACTGGGGGAGGTTCTGTCCACCGCGTGGTCCGTTTTCTAGAGGTTTGACGTGCTGTAGTTCAGCTCTCACTGGGGGAGGTTCTGTCTGCCTCGTGGTCCGTTTTCTAGAGGTTTGATGTGCTGTAGTTCAGCTCTCACTGGGGGAAGTTCTGTCCACATCGTGGTCCGTTTTCTAGAGGTTTGATGTCCTGTAGTTCAGCTCTCACTGTGGGAGGTTCTGTCGACCTCGTGGTCCGTTTTCTAGAGGTTTGACGTGCTGTAGTTCAGCTCTCACTGGGGAAAGTTCTGTCTGCTCTCACTGGGGGAGGTTCTGTCTACCTCGTGGTCCGTTTTCTAGAGGTTTGACGTGCTGTAGTTCAGCTCTCACTGTGGGAGGTTCTGTCCACCTCGTGGTCTGTTTTCTAGAGGTTTGACGTGCTGTAGTTCAGCTCTAACTGTTGGAGGTTCTGTCCACCTCGTGGTCTGTTTTCTAGAGGTTTGACGTGCTGTAGTTCAGCTCTCACTGGGGAAAGTTCTGTCCACCGCGTGGTCCGTTTTCTAGAGGTTTGACGTGCTGTAGTTCAGCTCTCACTGTTGGAGGTTCTGTCCACCTCGTGGTCCGTTTTCTAGAGGTTTGACGTGCTGTAGTTCAGCTCTCACTGTGGGGGGTTCTGTCCACCTCGTGGTCCGTTTTCTAGAGGTTTGACGTGCTGTAGTTCAGCTCTCACTGGGGAAAGTTCTGTCCACCGCGTGGTCTGTTTTCTAGAGGTTTGACGTGCTGTAGTTCAGCTCTCACTGGGGAAAGTTCTGTCCACCGCGTGGTCCGTTTTCTAGAGGTTTGACGTGCTGTAGTTCAGCTCTCACTGTGGGAGGTTCTGTCCACCGCGTGGTCCGTTTTCTAGAGGTTTGACGTGCTGTAGTTCAGCTCTCACTGTGGGAGGTTCTGTCTGCCTCGTGGTCCGTTTTCTAGAGGTTTGACGTGCTGTATTTCAGCTCTCACTGGGGGAGGTTCTGTCCACCTCGTGGTCCGTTTTCTAGAGGTTTGACGTGCTGTAGTTCAGCTCTCACTGGGGGAGGTTCTGTCCACCTCGTAGTCCGTTTTCTAGAGGTTTGACGTGCTGTAGTTCAGCTCTCACTGTGGGAGGCTCTGTCCACCTCGTGGTCCGTTTTCTAGAGGTTTGACGTGCTGTAGTTCAGCTCTCACTGGGGGAGGTTCTGTCTGCCTCGTGGTCCGTTTTCTAGAGGTTTGATGTGCTGTAGTTCAGCTCTCACTGGGGGAAGTTCTGTCCACATCGTGGTCCGTTTTCTAGAGGTTTGATGTCCTGTAGTTCAGCTCTCACTGTGGGAGGTTCTGTCGACCTCGTGGTCCGTTTTCTAGAGGTTTGACGTGCTGTAGTTCAGCTCTCACTGGGGAAAGTTCTGTCTGCCTCGTGGTCTGTTTTCTAGAGGTTTGACGTGCTGTAGTTCAGCTCTCACTGTGGGAGGTTCTGTCTGCCTCGTGGTCCGTTTTCTAGAGGTTTGACGTGCTGTAGTTCAGCTCTCACTGGGGGAGGTTCTGTCCACATCGTGGTCCGTTTTCTAGAGGTTTGGCGTGCTGTAGTTCAGCTCTCACTGGGGGAGGTTCTGTCCACATCGTGGTCCGTTTTCTAGAGGTTTGACGTGCTGTAGTTCAGCTCTCACTGGGGGAGGTTCTGCCCACATCGTGGTCCGTTTTCTAGAGGTTTGACGTGCTGTAGTTCAGCTCTCACTGGGGGAGGTTCTGTCGGCCTCGGGGTTCCGTTTTTTAGAGGTTCGACGTGCTGTAGTTCAGCTCTCACTGTGGGAGGTTCTGTCGGTGTTTTTTATAGGGCAGGGCAGCTCTAACCAACATCTCCAATCTCAGACTGTGTGAGTGTTTATAGGGCAGCTCTAACCAACATCTCTAATCTCAGACTGTGTGAGTGTTTATAGGGCAGGGCAGCTCTGACCAACATCTCTAATCTCAGACTGTGTGAGTGTTGTTTATAGGGCAGGGCAGCTCTGACCAACATCTCTAATCTCAGACTGTGTGAGTGTTTATAGGGCAGCTCTAACCAACATCTCTAATCTCAGACTGTGTGAGTGTTTTTTATAGGGCAGGGCAGCTCTAACCAACATCTCTAATCTCAGACTGTGTGAGTGTTTTTTATAGGGCAGGGCAGCTCTAACCAACATCTCTAATCTCAGACTGTGTGAGTGTTTTTTATAGGGCAGGGCAGCTCTAACCAACATCTCTAATCTCAGACTGTGTGAGTGTTTTTTATAGGGCAGGGCAGCTCTAACCAACATCTCTAATCTCAGACTGTGTGAGTGTTGTTTATAGGGCAGGGCAGCTCTAACCAACATCTCTAATCTCAGACTGTGTGAGTGTTGTTTATAGGGCAGGGCAGCTCTAACCAACATCTCTAATCTCAGACTGTGTGAGTGTTTTTTATAGGGCAGGGCAGCTCTAACCAACATCTCTAATCTCAGACTGTGTGAGTGTTTTTTATAGGGCAGGGCAGCTCTAACCAACATCTCCAATCTCAGACTGTGTGAGTGTTTTTTATAGGGCAGGGCAGCTCTAACCAACATCTCTAATCTCAGACTGTGTGAGTGTTTATAGGGCAGGGCAGCTCTGACCAACATCTCTAATCTCAGACTGTGTGAGTGTTTATAGGGCAGGGCAGCTCTGACCAACATCTCTAATCTCAGACTGTGTGAGTGTTTATAGGGCAAGGCAGCTCTAACCAACATCTCTAATCTCAGACTGTGTGAGTGTTTATAGGGCAGGGCAGCTCTGACCAACATCTCTAATCTCAGACTGTGTGAGTGTTTATAGGGCAGGGCAGCTCTAACCAACATCTCCAATCTCGTCTCATTGATTGGACTCCAGGTTAACTGACTCCTGACTCCATTTATCTTTTAGAGAAGTCATTAGCCAAGGGGTTCACATCCAACCTGCACTGTGAATGTTTAAATGATGTATTCAATATAGACAATAGAAATATAATAATTAGTGTGTTATTAGTTTAAGCACACTGTGTTGGTGTATTGTTGTGATTAGATGATCAGATTTGATGACTAATGTATGCAGAAATCCAGGTCATTCCAAAGGGTTCACGTACTTTTTCTTGCCGCTGTATATTCACACAACACAATGACGTTCTCCTCCTCTCACACAAATTCCAGGCATTTGAAGACTAACTGAGCAGCCTTGTTCATCCACTCTGTTATATCTACTGGAGAGGAAGCAACGACAGGTCAACTCGCCCCCTGCTGTTAACTTGACACATTAACACCACACACAATGTGACGATCACCTGCGGCTGTAGGACGAACGTGTTGCTGTCGGAGGTTATCTATCATACCATTGGGTAGTGCCTGTCTTGACTGCATCAAATCCATGTAAAGAAGCCAGTTAGCTACATGAGCCAGCTAACTGGCTAGCTAACGTTGCACGGCTAATTGGGGCTATTTTGCTGCGTTCCCCGTCTACGACAACGTCGTCCTGTCGTTGTAATTCCATTTAGCAGTGATTTATAAATCTCCTACTTCCCCTTGTTACACATGGTTCCTCTGACTGACTGGCTGGTTCCTCTGACTGGCTGACTGGTTCCTCTGACTGACTGGCTGGTTCCTCTGACTGACTGGCTGGTTCCTCTGACTGGCTGACTGGTTCCTCTGACTGGCTGACTGGTTCCTCTGACTGGCTGACTGGTTCCTCTGACTGGCTGACTGGTTCCTCTGACTGGCTGACTGGTTCCTCTGACTGGCTGACTGGTTCCTCTGACTGGCTGACTGGTTCCTCTGACTGGCTGACTGGTTCCTCTGACTGGCTGACTGGTTCCTCTGACTGGCTGACTGGTTCCCCTGACGGGCCGCGGTTCCCCTGACGGGCCGCGGTTCCCCTGACGGGCCGCGGTTCCCCTGACGGGCCGCGGTTCCCCTGACGGGCCGCGGTTCCCCTGACGGGCCGCGGTTCCCCTGACTGGCCGCGGTTCCCCTGACTGGCCGCGGTTCCCCTGACTGGCCGCGGTTCCCCTGACTGGCCGCGGTTCCCCTGACTGGCCGCGGTTCCCCTGACTGGCCGCGGTTCCCCTGACTGGCCGCGGTTCCCCTGACTGGCCGCGGTTCCCCTGACTGGCCGCGGTTCCCCTGACTGGCCGCGGTTCCCCTGACTGGCCGCGGTTCCCCTGACTGGTTCCTCTGACTGGCTGCGGTTCCCCTGACTGGCCGCGGTTCCGCTGACTGGTTCCCCTGACTGGCCGCGGTTCCCCTGACTGGTTCCTCTGACTGGCTGCGGTTCCTGTGACTGGCTGCGGTTCCGCTGACTGGTTCCCCTGACTGGCTGCTGTTCCTCTGACTGGTTCCTGTGACTGGCTGCGGTTCCGCTGACTGGTTCCCCTGACTGGCTGCGGTTCCTCTGACTGGCTGCGGTTCCTCTGGCTGACTGACGATAACAACCAGCTAGACTTGTGTAGGCTACGGGTACCTCATTTTAATAAACTGTCATAAAATGGTAGTTTTATTAACATTCAGAATGTCATGGTGTTTCCTTGTCGGCTACGATGTCACAGATCATTTCATTTTAGACCAAGTCTTTTTATTGTTAAGAGGCCTACTGCTGTATGTATATATGATGTTTTTCTACAATGAATACTCTTGTAAGTAATGGAATACTATCGTCCGTTCAGATATTTGAATATCTGTGTCCATCTCTGGTAGAGGCCAGCAGTAACAACCTGCCTCCTGTAAGGGGGGAGGAGAGAGAGCAGTAACCACCTGCCTCCTGTAAGGGGGAGGAGAGAGAGCAGTAACCACCTGCCTCCTGTAAGGGGGGAGGAGAGAGAGCAGTAACCACCTGCCTCCTGTAAGGGGGGAGGAGAGAGAGCAGTAACAACCTGCCTCCTGTAAGGGAGAGAGAGAGAGCAGTAACCACCTGCCTCCTATAAGGGGGAGGAGAGAGAGCAGTAACCACCTGCCTCCTGTAAGGGGGGAGGAGAGAGAGCAGTAACCACCTGCCTCCTGTAAGGGAGAGAGAGAGAGCAGTAACCACCTGCCTCCTGTAAGGGGGGAGGAGAGAGAGCAGTAACCACCTGCCTCCTGTAAGGGGGGAGGAGAGAGAGCAGTAACCACCTGCCTCCTGTAAGGGGGGAGGAGAGAGAGCAGTAACCACCTGCCTCCTGTAAGGGGGGAGGAGAGAGAGCAGTAACCACCTGCCTCCTGTGAGGGGGGAGGAGAGAGAGCAGTAACCACCTGCCTCCTGTGAGGGGGGAGGAGAGAGAGCAGTAACCACCTGCCTTCTGTAAGGGGGGAGGAGAGAGAGCAGTAACCACCTGCCTCCTGTAAGGGGGGAGGAGAGAGAGCAGTAACCACCTGCCTCCTGTAAGGGGGGAGGATAGAGAGCAGTAACCACCTGCCTCCTGTGAGGGAGGAGGAGAGAGAGCAGTAACCACCTGCCTCCTGTAAGGGGTTGAGGAGAGAGAGCAGTAACCTCCTGCCTCCTGTAAGGGGTTGAGGAGAGAGAGCAGTAACCACCTGCCTCCTGTAAGGGAGGAGAGAGAGCAGTAACCACCTGCCTCCTGTAAGGGAGGAGGAGAGAGAGCAGTAACCACCTGCCTCCTGTGAGGGAGGCGAGAGAGCAGTAACCACCTGCCTCCTGTAAGGGAGGAGGAGAGAGAGCAGTAACCACCTGCCTCCTGTAAGGGGGGAGGAGAGAGCAGTAACCACCTGCCTCCTGTGAGGGAGAAGGAGAGAGAGCAGTAACCACCTGCCTCCTGTAAGGGAGGAGGAGAGAGAGCAGTAACCACCTGCCTCCTGTAAGGGGGGATGAGAGAGAGCAGTAACCACCTGCCTCCTGTGAGGGAGGAGGAGAGAGAGCAGTAACCACCTGCCTCCTGTGAGGGAGGAGGAGAGAGAGCAGTAACCACCTGCCTCCTGTAAGGGGTTGAGGAGAGAGAGCAGTAACCTCCTGCCTCCTGTAAGGGGTTGAGGAGAGAGAGCAGTAACCACCTGCCTCCTGTAAGGGAGGAGAGAGAGCAGTAACCACCTGCCTCCTGTAAGGGAGGAGGAGAGAGAGCAGTAACCACCTGCCTCCTGTGAGGGAGGCGAGAGAGCAGTAACCACCTGCCTCCTGTAAGGGAGGAGGAGAGAGAGCAGTAACAACCTGCCTCCTGTGAGGGAGGAGGAGAGAGAGCAGTAACCACCTGCCTCCTGTAAGGGAGGAGGAGAGAGAGCAGTAACCACCTGCCTCCTGTAAGGGAGGAGGAGAGAGAGCAGTAACCACCTGCCTCCTGTAAGGGGGGATGAGAGAGAGCAGTAACCACCTGCCTCCTGTGAGGGAGGCGAGAGAGCAGTAACCACCTGCCTCCTGTAAGGGAGGAGGAGAGAGAGCAGTAACAACCTGCCTCCTGTGAGGGAGGAGGAGAGAGAGCAGTAACCACCTGCCTCCTGTAAGGGAGGAGGAGAGAGAGCAGTAACCACCTGCCTCCTGTAAGGGAGGAGGAGAGAGAGCAGTAACCACCTGCCTCCTGTAAGGGGGGATGAGAGAGAGCAGTAACCACCTGCCTCCTGTGAGGGGGGATGAGAGAGAGCAGTAACCACCTGCCTCCTGTAAGGGGGGATGAGAGAGAGCAGTAACCACCTGCCTCCTGTAAGGGGGGATGAGAGAGAGCAGTAACCACCTGCCTCCTGTAAGGGGGGAGGAGAGAGAGCAGTAACCACCTGCCTCCTGTAAGGGGGGAGGAGAGAGAGCAGTAACCACCTGCCTCCTGTAAGGGGGGAGGAGAGAGCAGTAACCACCTGCCTCCTGTAAGGGAGGAGGAGAGAGAGCAGTAACCACCTGCCTCCTGTACGGGGGGAGGAGAGAGAGCAGTAACCACCTGCCTCCTGTAAGGGGGGAGGAGAGAGCAGTAACCACCCGCCTCCTGTAAGGGAGGAGGAGAGAGAGCAGTAACCACCTGCCTCCTGTAAGGGAGGAGGAGAGAGAGAGAGCAGTAACCACCTGCCTCCTGTAAGGGAGGAGGAGAGAGAGCAGTAACCACCTGCCTCCTGTAAGGGGGGAGGAGGAGAGCGAGAGAGGCCTGGGGGAGACCTGGCCTGCTATTTGTCCTATTTGTTGGAGTGAGTCAGGCAGGGCTAGGCTAGCACGTGTGTGTCTGGGTTTCTCTGTGTGTTTGCGTTTCTTCATGCAGCGTGTGTGTGTGTCTCAGGAGGAGGAGTGAGGTTGAGGGACCACTGACCTTGTTGATAGAGAATCATACATGAATGTCCCTCCCTCCCTCCCCTTCGTCCGTCCCTCCCATTCCTCCCCCTCGTTTCTTCGTGTGTGTGTGTGTGTGTGTGTGTGTGTGTGTGTGTGTGTGTGTGTGTGTGTGTGTCAGGAGGAGGAGTGAGGTTGAGGAACCACTGACCTTGTTGATAGAGAATCATACATGAATCTCCCTCCCTCCCTCCTCATCCCTCCCTCCTCCTCATCCCTCCCTCCTCCTCATCCCTCCCTCCCTCCTCCTCCTCATCCCTCCCTCCTCCTCCTCATCCCTCCCTCCCTCCTCCTCATCCCTCCCTCCCTCCCTCCCTCCCTCCTCATCCCTCCCTCCCTCCTCCTCATCCCTCCTCCTCTCCCTTTCGTCCCTATCCTCCTGCACTCCCATCCCTTGTCCGCCCTCCCCCCACCACGGAGGGCATAGTGGTTTACAGCGAGGCCCTGACCCACCCCAGGGATCCACTGGGGAAAGATAATGACATGTCTGGACCAGTACAACCAGCTGGTCTCTCCAGCAACACACACACACACACACACACACACACACACACACACACACACACACACACACACACACACACACACACACACACACACACACACACACACACACACACACACTCAGAGAGAGTGCAGTAGTGGTCATTTTAATATTTAATTTCTAATTAAGCAGGGTGTTTTCTGGGGACTTGGGTTGGTGGACAGACTGGCTGGAGTTCCTGCTTTATATTAACACAGTTAACATAGTTCACCTTTAAGCTGATGATACTGTCTCCAGGTCCTCTGTAGGTCAGTTAGTAGAGCATGGTCCTCTGTAGTTCAGTTAGTAGAACATGGCTCCAGGTCCTCTGTAGGTCAGTTAGTAGAGCATGGTCCTCTGTAGCTCAGTTAGTAGAACATGGTCCTCTGTAGTTCAGTTAGTAGAACATGGTCCTCTGTAGCTCAGTTAGTAGAACATGGTCCTCTGTAGTTCAGTTAGTAGAACATGGTCCTCTGTAGTTCAGTTAGTAGAACATGGTCCTCTGTAGTTCAGTTAGTAGAACATGGTCCTCTGTAGATCAGTTAGTAGAACATGGCTCCAGGTCCTCTGTAGTTCAGTTAGTAGAACATGGTCCTCTGTAGTTCAGTTAGTAGAGCATGGTCCTCTGTAGTTCAGTTAGTAGAACATGGCTCCAGGTCCTCTGTAGTTCAGTTAGTAGAACATGGTCCTCTGTAGTTCAGTTAGTAGAACATGGTCCTCTGTAGTTCAGTTAGTAGAACATGGTCCTCTGTAGGTCAGTTAGTAGAACATGGTCCTCTGTAGTTCAGTTAGTAGAACATGGTCCTCTGTAGGTCAGTTAGTAGAACATGGTCCTCTGTAGGTCAGTTAGTAGAACATGGTCCCCTGTAGTTCAGTTAGTAGAACATGGTCCTCTGTAGTTCAGTTAGTAGAACATGGTCCTCTGTAGTTCAGTTAGTAGAACATGGTCCTCTGTAGCTCAGTTAGTAGAACATGGTCCTCTGTAGCTCAGTTAGTAGAACATGGTCCTCTGTAGTTCAGTTAGTAGAACATGGTCCTCTGTAGTTCAGTTAGTAGAACATGGTCCTCTGTAGTTCAGTTAGTAGAACATGGTCCTCTGTAGTTCAGTTAGTAGAACATGGTCCTCTGTAGGTCAGTTAGTAGAACATGGTCCTCTGTAGGTCAGTTAGTAGAACATGGTCCTCTGTAGTTCAGTTAGTAGAACATGGTCCTCTGTAGGTCAGTTAGTAGAACATGGTCCTCTGTAGTTCAGTTAGTAGAACATGGTCCTCTGTAGTTCAGTTAGTAGAACATGGTCCTCTGTAGTTCAGTTAGTAGAACATGGTCCTCTGTAGTTCAGTTAGTAGAACATGGTCCTCTGTAGCTCAGTTAGTAGAACATGGTCCTCTGTAGCTCAGTCAGTAGAACATGGTCCTCTAGTTCAGTTAGTAGAACATGGTCATCTGTAGTTCAGTTAGTAGAACATGGCTCCAGGTCCTCTGTAGTTCAGTTAGTAGAACATGGTCCTCTGTAGTTCAGTTAGTAGAACATGGTCCTCTGTAGGTCAGTTAGTAGAACATGGTCCTCTGTAGGTCAGTTAGTAGAACATGGTCCTCTGTAGGTCAGTTAGTAGAACATGGTCCTCTGTAGTTCAGTTAGTAGAACATGGTCCTCTGTAGTTCAGTTAGTAGAACATGGTCCTCTGTAGCTCAGTTAGTAGAACATGGTCCTCTGTAGCTCAGTTAGTAGAACATGGTCCTCTGTAGCTCAGTTAGTAGAGCATGGCTCCAGGTCCTCTGTAGCTCAGTTAGTAGAGCATGGCTCCAGGTCCTCTATAGGTCAGTTAGCAGAACATGGCTTTTACCAGATAGTGGTTTGATTCCCGGGACCACCCATATGTAAAATGTACGGCTAACTTTAAGTTGCTTTTGATTAAAGCGTCTGCTAAATGGTTTTTATTATTCTATTAAAATACATTCTCCATTTCCACCTTTCTCTCTCTCTCTTTCTTTCAGAACGTGATGTTCCCCGGTGCTGGAGACGAGGGCATCTTGGAGTACAAGTCTGTCATCTACTACCAGATCAAACAGCCTCGCTGGTTTGAAACCATCAAGGTTAGTCTGTCTATACCCGTGTGTGTTTGTACATGTACATGTGTGTACTTTATTTTGAGAGAGATTGAGTTTCATTTCGCTGTCTGTCTCCTGCCTTACTGTTTAACCATCAAGGTTGCCATCCCTATTGAAGACGTGAACCGAAGTCACCTGAGATTCACCTTCCGTCACCGATCATCTCAAGAATGTAAGTACAAATGTGAGGGTTATTAAAACCTGTTTGGGCTGCAAGCCCGAATTCGGTACGACAATGACAACAGCTGCAGGGCGCGAAATTCAAAATCTATTTTTTAAAAATATTTCACTTTTACACATTAACAAGTCCAATACAGCATTTGAAAGATAAACATCTTGTCAATCCAGCCAACATGTCCGATTTTTTAAATGTTTTACAGAGAAAACACCACATATATTTATGTTAGCTCACCACCAAGTACAAAAGTGGACAGACACGTATGGATATGATTATTATGTATGAATTATGATTCAAGTAGCATGCACAAGCCAACCAAAATAAACTAAAACCAACCTAAAGAGCCCAGAAAAAACTACCTCAGATGACAGTCATATAACATGTTACACAATAAATCTATGTTTTGTTCATAAAAAGTGCATATTTTAGCTATAAATCAGTTTTACATTGATGCTAACATAAATGCTAACACATAGCTAGAGTCTGAATCCAGACGGGAGTAGCCAGAGAAAATACATACACCAACGTCGGCTACTAATTACACCTCATAAAACATTTCAGAAAAACATATGGTGGATAGCTAATGAAAGACAGATATCGTGTGAATAAAGCCAACATTTCCGATTTTTGAAGTGTTTTACAGCGAAAACACAATATATCGTTATATTAGCTAACAACATAAGCTAGCATAAGGCAGCACTAGCATTGGTCAAGCGCTAGCCTAGCACAGTTAGCCCACTTAGCACAGCACAGCTCAACAGATATATGAAAAAGCATCCCAAATTGGGTCTTATCTTTGTTGATATTCCATCAGAATGTTGTAACGGGGTCCAATGTCCAGTAGAGTCTTTAGTTGGGTTCCAGAACGAATTATTTCCCTCTTTGGTTAGCAAGCACAATAGCATTGCGGCGCTACACAGCGTTTCTTCAAAAAATTCTTCCGTCGTATCACATCTAAAGTCCAGAATAAATTGCAATAATATAATTAAAGTATATTGAAAAAACATACTTTAGGATGATTTTGTGACATGTATCAAATAATATCGTAGTCAGACATCATATTCACCGTTATCTACCTTGTTCCAGAAGCCGAGACCAAATTATGCTTCGCGCCCGGAATTTTTTTTTAACTGCGCAGGTCTCACAAGAAGGTGTGTTATTCAGTCCATGGACGAGATATTCGACTCCTTTCAATTCTCACTTCCGCATTACAGCCTGACGAAGGCGTGTGACGTGTTCCTATGGTCCCAAGTCAAAGGGACTTTTATAGAGAAGGTCTTAAAGAGACACATCGCATTTTGGAAATCTCAATTCGGCTGGGAAAATGGCTGTAAAAATATTTCTGTTCGACTTAGAGAAATAATTCAAACCTTTTTAGAAACTCTAGACTGTTATCTATCCAACAGTAGTAAATATATGCATATTGGAAAATAAAAAGTTTCTTAGGAGGCCGTTTGAAAATGTGCACACATTTTCCAGTTTTTTCAATATTCAGCTTGCAGCCCAAACAGTTTAAAACCTGTTTGGGCTGCAAGCCCGACGTCGGAACGAAAATGACAACAGCTGCAGGGCGCGAAATTCAAAATCTATTCTTTTTTAATATTTAACTTTCACACATTAACAAGTCCAATACAGCATTTGAAAGATAAACATCTTGTCAATCCAGCCAACATGTCCGATTTTTTTAAATGTTTTACAGAGAAAACACCACATATATTTATGTTAGCTCAACACCAAATACAAAAGTGGACAGACACGTATGATTATGATGTATGAATTATGATTCAAGTAGCATGCACAAGCCAACCGAAATAACCTAAAACCAACCTAAAGAACCCAAAAAAACTACCTCAGATGACAGTCCTATAACATGTTACACAATAAATCTATGTTTTGTTCATAAAATGTGCATATTTTAGCTATAAATCAGTTTTACATTACTGCTCCCATCATTGCTACAGCATAGCTACAGTCTGAAATCAGACGGGAGTAGCCAGAGAAAATACAGACACCAACGTCAACTACTAATTACACCTCATAAAACATTTCAGAAAAACATATGGTGGATAGCTAATGAAAGACAGATATCGTGTGAATAGAGCCAATATTTCCGATTTTTGAAGTGTTTTACAGCGAAAACACAATATATCGTTATATTAGCTAACAACATAAGCTAGCATACGGCAGCATTGATTCTAGTCAAGCGCTAGCATAGCACAGTTAGCATAGCACAGTTCGACAGATATATGAAAAAGCATCCCAAATTGGGTCCTTATCTTTGTTGATATTCCATCAGAATGTTGTAACGGGGTCCATTGTCCAGTACAGTCTTTAGTTGGGTTCCAGAACGAAATATTTCCCTCTTTGGTTAGCAAGCACAATGACCGTGCGGCGCTAACCTCTCCTTCTTCAAAAAATTCTTCCAAAGCATCACGTCTAAAGTCCAGAATAAATTGCAATAATATAATTAAAGTATATTGAAAAAACATACTTTAGGATGATTTTGTGACATGTATCAAATAATATCGTAGCAAGAGATCATATTCACCTTTATCGAGCGTCTTCCAGGAGCCGAGTCCAGATTCTGCCTCCCGCCCGGAATTTTTTTTTAACTGCGCAGGTCTCACAAGAAGGTGTGGTATTCAGTCCATGGACGAGATATTCGACTCCTTTCAACTCTCACTTCCGCATTACACCCAGATGAAGGCGTATGACGTGTTTCTACGGTCCTAAGTGTCATGACCTTTTATAGACAAGGTCTTAAAGAGAGACATCGCATTTTGGAAATCTCAATTCTGGATAGGAAATGGGCTGTAAAAATAGTTCTGTTCAACTTAGAGAAATAATTCAAACGTTTTTAGAAACTATAGACTGTTTTCTATCAAATAATAGTAAATATATGCATATTGGAATATCAAAAATTTCTTAAGAGGCCGTTTGAAAATGTGCGCATATTTTCCAGTTTTTTCAATATTCACCCTGCAGCCTGAAGAAGTTTTAAGGTATTTTCTGACTTTATTTAATTGAGATGGAGAGGTTGGCGGTGGGGAAAGATGGAGAGGTTGGCGGTGGGGAAAGATGGAGAGGTTGGCAGTGGGGAAAGATGGAGAGGTTGGCAGTGGGGAAAGATGGAGAGGGTGACAGTGGGGAAAAATGGAGAGGGTGACAGTGGGGAAAGATGGAGAGGGTGACAGTGGGGAAAGATGGAGAGGGTGACAGTGGGGAAAGATGGAGAGGGTGACAGTGGGGAAAGATGGAGAGGTTAGCAGTGGGGAAAGATGGAGAGGGTGACGGTGGGGAAAGATGGAGAGGGTGACGGTGGGGAAAGATGGAGAGGGTGACGGTGGGGAAAGATGGAGAGGGTGACGGTGGGGAAAGATGGAGAGGGTGACGGTGGGGAAAGATGGAGAGGGTGACGGTGGGGAAAGATGGAGAGGGTGACATTGGGGAAAGATGGAGAGGGTGACGGTGGGGAAAGATGGAGAGGTTAGCAGTGGGGAAAGATGGAGAGGGTGACAGTGGGGGAAGATGGAGAGGTTAGCAGTGGGGACAGATGGAGAGGGTGACAGTGGGGGAAGATGGAGAGGTTAGCAGTGGGGACAGATGGAGAGGTTAGTAGTGGGGAAAGATGGAGAGGGTGACGGTGGGGAAAGATGGAGAGGGTGACGGTGGGGAAAGATGGAGAGGGTGACGGTGGGGAAAGATGGAGAGGTTAGCAGTGGGGAAAGATGGAGAGGGTGACATTGGGGAAAGATGGAGAGGGTGACGGTGGGGACAGATGGAGAGGTTAGCAGTGGGGAAAGATGTGGAGGGTGACAGTGGGGAAAGATGGAGAGGGTGACAGTGGGGAAAGATGGAGAGGGTGACAGTGGGGAAAGATGGAGAGGGTGACAGTGGGGAAAGATGGAGAGGTTAGCAGTGGGGAAAGATGGAGAGGGTGACATTGGGGAAAGATGGAGAGGGTGACAGTGGGGAAAGATGGAGAGGGTGACAGTGGGGAAAGATGGAGAGGTTAGCAGTGGGGAAAGATGGAGAGGGTGACATTGGGGAAAGATGGAGAGGGTGACGGTGGGGAAAGATGGAGAGGGTGACATTGGGGAAAGATGGAGAGGGTGACAGTGGGGAAAGATGGAGAGGTTAGCAGTGGGGAAAGATGGAGAGGGTGACAGTGGGGGAAGATGGAGAGGTTAGCAGTGGGGAAAGATGGAGAGGTTAGCAGTGGGGAAAGATGGAGAGGGTGACGGTGGGGAAAGATGGAGAGGGTGACGGTGGGGAAAGATGGAGAGGGTGACGGTGGGGAAAGATGGAGAGGGTGACGATGGGGAAAGATGGAGAGTGTGACGGTGGGGAAAGATGGAGAGGGTGACGTTGGGGAAAGATGGAGAGGGTGACGGTGGGGAAAGATGGAGAGGGTGACGGTGGGGAAAGATGGAGAGGTTAGCAGTGGGGAAAGATGGAGAGGTTAGCAGTGGGGAAAGATGGAGAGGGTGACAGTGGGGAAAGATGGAGAGGGTGACAGTGGGGAAAGATGGAGAGGGTGACAGTGGGGAAAAGATGGAGAGGGTGACAGTGGGGAAAAGATGGAGAGGGTGACAGTGGGGAAAGATGGAGAGGGTGACAGTGGGGAAAGATGGAGAGGGTGACAGTGGGGAAAGATGGAGAGGGTGACAGTGGGGAAAGATGGAGAGGGTGACAGTGGGGAAAGATGGAGAGGGTGACAGTGGGGAAAGATGGAGAGGGTGACAGTGGGGAAAGATGGAGAGGGTGACAGTGGGGAAAGATGGAGAGGGTGACAGTGGGGAAAGATGGAGAGGGTGACAGTGGGGAAAGATGGAGAGGGTGACAGTGGGGAAAGATGGAGAGGGTGACAGTGGGGAAAGATGGAGAGGGTGACAGTGGGGAAAGATGGAGAGGGTGACAGTAGGGAAAGATGGAGAGGGTGACGGTGGGGAAAGATGGAGAGGGTGACGGTGGGGAAAGATGGAGAGGGGGTGACGGTGGGGAAAGATGGAGAGGGGGTGACGGTGGGGAAAGATGGAGAGGGGGTGACGGTGGGGAAAGATGGAGAGGGGGTGACGGTGGGGAAAGATGGAGAGGGGGTGACGGTGGGGAAAGATGGAGAGGGGGTGACGGTGGTGAATGATGGAGAGGGGGTGACGGTGGGGAATGATGGAGAGGGGGTGACGGTGGTGAATGATGGAGAGGGGGTGACGGTGGTGAATGATGGAGAGGGGGTGACGGTGGTGAATGATGGAGAGGGGGTGACGGTGGGGAATGATGGAGAGGGGGTGACGGTGGGGAATGATGGAGAGGGGGTGACGGTGGGGAAAGATGGAGAGGGGGTGACGGTGGGGAAAGATGGAGAGGGGGTGACGGTGGGGAAAGATGGAGAGGGGGTGACGGTGGGGAAAGATGGAGAGGGGGTGACGGTGGGGAAAGATGGAGAGGGGGTGACGGTGGGGAAAGATGGAGAGGGGGTGACGGTAGGGAAAGATGGAGAGGGGGTGACGGTGGTGAATGATGGAGAGGGGGTGACGGTGGGGAATGATGGAGAAGGGGTGACGGTGGGGAAAGTTGGAGGTAACTTAGATCACTAGGCCACGAGCACAAGTTTATATTTATGGACTACTAGACCAACCTAGGCCATGAGCACAAATATAAATTCATGGACCACTAGGCCATGAGCACAAATTTAAATTCATACAATTATTCAGACAATGAATTCATAAATACTAAGCAATTGGCTCCTAATCTGTCGTCCAAGTCAAGCAGACTGGGTCCTGGCCCTACATCCTGGCACTCCTAGGGAACAGGGGGCCATTTAGGACACAAGCCCTGGTCATAACAATTACTTTACGGTTCACCCTGTGTTACTTTAATTGTGGAATGAAATTCCCCTACATAAATGAGATTCATGTTATTCTGTTGAAATGACTGGGCTGGCTGTCGGTGGGCCCGGAAAGGCTGTCGGTGGGCCGGGGCTGGCTGCCAGTGGGCCTGGGCTGGGAGAATAAATCCCTGTAACTGCTCATTTGTATGTTGGGAAAGGCGTCCGCCTGGCTGAAGGGACTCAATTATAAATGTATTTCTTTAGTTTTGGTGGTGTTTTTAATGTTTATGGGTGTGGAACAGGGCTGAGGAAGCCTGTCCTGGCAGCCTTGTTGCTCCAGCTGCTCGCCGCATGGTGTATTATCGGTTAGCCCAGCCAAGAGGGCGGGGAGAAGGAGTAAGGGCCATTTGTTAGCGGATAGCAGGCCGGCCGTATGCAAAACAAGCAATTAGCAGGTCCAGACAGCCTGGACTGGGGGTTGTCTGTCTGAAACGTGCTGTAGTTAGGGGGAAGCTATCTGTCCTCTCCTTCAGCATTCACACACTCAGCCAGCCAGCCAGACAGCCTGGACTGGGGGTTGTCTGTCTGAAACGTGCTGTAGTTAGGGGGAAGCTATCTGTCCTCTCCTTCAGCATTCACACACTCAGCCAGACAGCCTGGACTGGGGGTTGTCTGTCTGAAACGTGCTGTAGTTAGGGGGAAGCTATCTGTCCTCTCCTTCAGTATTCACACACTCAGCCAGCCAGCCAGACAGCCTGGACTGGGGGTTGTCTGTCTGAAACGTGCTGTAGTTAGGGGGAAGCTATCTGTCCTCTCCTTCAGTATTCACACACTCAGCCAGCCAGCCAGACAGCCTGGACTGGGGGTTGTCTGTCTGAAACGTGCTGTAGTTAGGGGGAAGCTATCTGTCCTCTCCTTCAGCATTCACACACTCAGCCAGCCAGCCAGACAGCCTGGACTGGGGGTTGTCTGTCTGAAACGTGCTGTAGTTAGGGGGAAGCTATCTGTCCTCTGCTTCAGCATTCACACACTCAGCCAGCCAGCCAGACAGCCTGGACTGGGGGTTGTCTGTCTGAAACGTGCTGTAGTTAGGGGGAAGCTATCTGTCCTCTCTTTCAGCATTCACACACTCAGCCAGCCAGCCAGACAGCCTGGACTGGGGGTTGTCTGTCTGAAACGTGCTGTAGTTAGGGGGAAGCTATCTGTCCTCTCCTTCAGCATTCACACACTCAGCCAGACAGCCAGACAGCCTGGACTGGGGGTTGTCTGTCTGAAACGTGCTGTAGTTAGGGGGAAGCTATCTGTCCTCTCCTTCAGCATTCACACACTCAGCCAGCCAGCCAGACAGCCTGGACTGGGGGTTGTCTGTCTGAAACGTGCTGTAGTTAGGGGGAAGCTATCTGTCCTCTCCTTCAGCATTCACACACTCAGCCAGCCAGCCAGACAGCCTGGACTGGGGGTTGTCTGTCTGAAACGTGCTGTAGTTAGGGGGAAGCTATCTGTCCTCTCCTTCAGCATTCACACACTCAGCCAGACAGCCAGACAGCCTGGACTGGGGGTTGTCTGTCTGAAACGTGCTGTAGTTAGGGGGAAGCTATCTGTCCTCTCCTTCAGCATTCACACACTCAGCCAGCCAGCCAGACAGCCTGGACTGGGGGTTGTCTGTCTGAAACGTGCTGTAGTTAGGGGGAAGCTATCTGTCCTCTCCTTCAGCATTCACACACTCAGCCAGCCAGCCAGACAGCCTGGACTGGGGGTTGTCTGTCTGAAACGTGCTGTAGTTAGGGGGAAGCTGTCTGTCCTCTCCTTCAGCATTCACACACTCAGCCAGCCAGCCAGACAGCCTGGACTGGGGGTTGTCTGTCTGAAACGTGCTGTAGTTAGGGGGAAGCTATCTGTCCTCTCCTTCAGCATTCACACACTCAGCCAGCCAGCCAGACAGCCTGGACTGGGGATTGTCTGTCTGAAACGTGCTGTAGTTAGGGGGAAGCTATCTGTCCTTTCCTTCAGCATTCACACACTCAGCCAGCCAGCCAGCCAGACAGCCTGGACTGGGGGTTGTCTGTCTGAAACGTGCTGTAGTTAGGGGGAAGCTATCTGTCCTCTCCTTCAGCATTCACACACTCAGCCAGCCAGCCAGACAGCCTGGACTGGGGGTTGTCTGTCTGAAACGTGCTGTAGTTAGGGGGAAGCTATCTGTCCTCTCCTTCAGCATTCACACACTCAGCCAGACAGCCTGGACTGGGGGTTGTCTGTCTGAAACGTGCTGTAGTTAGGGGGAAGCTGTCTGTCCTCTCCTTCAGCATTCACACACTCAGCCAGCCAGACAGCCTGGACTGGGGGTTGTCTGTCTGAAACGTGCTGTAGTTAGGGGGAAGCTATCTGTCCTCTCTTTCAGCATTCACACACTCAGCCAGACAGCCTGGACTGGGGGTTGTCTGTCTGAAACGTGCTGTAGTTAGGGGGAAGCTATCTGTCCTCTCCTTCAGCATTCACACACTCAGCCAGCCAGCCAGACAGCCTGGACTGGGGGTTGTCTGTCTGAAACGTGCTGTAGTTAGGGGGAAGCTATCTGTCCTCTCCTTCAGCATTCACACACTCAGCCAGCCAGCCAGACAGCCTGGACTGGGGGTTGTCTGTCTGAAACGTGCTGTAGTTAGGGGGAAGCTATCTGTCCTCTCCTTCAGCATTCACACACTCAGCCAGACAGCCAGACAGCCTGGACTGGGGGTTGTCTGTCTGAAACGTGCTGTAGTTAGGGGGAAGCTGTCTGTCCTCTCCTTCAGCATTCACACACTCAGCCAGCCAGCCAGACAGCCTGGACTGGGGGTTGTCTGTCTGAAACGTGCTGTAGTTAGGGGGAAGCTATCTGTCCTCTCCTTCAGCATTCACACACTCAGCCAGCCAGCCAGCCAGCCTGGACTGGGGGTTGTCTGTCTGAAACGTGCTGTAGTTAGGGGGAAGCTATCTGTCCTCTCCTTCAGCATTCACACACTCAGCCAGCCAGCCAGCCAGACAGCCTGGACTGGGGGTTGTCTGTCTGAAACGTGCTGTAGTTAGGGGGAAGCTATCTGTCCTCTCCTTCAGCATTCACACACTCAGCCAGCCAGCCAGCCAGCCTGGACTGGGGGTTGTCTGTCTGAAACGTGCTGTAGTTAGGGGGAAGCTATCTGTCCTCTCCTTCAGCATTCACACACTCAGCCAGCCAGCCAGACAGCCTGGACTGGGGGTTGTCTGTCTGAAACGTGCTGTAGTTAGGGGGAAGCTGTCTGTCCTCTCCTTCAGCATTCACACACTCAGCCAGCCAGCCAGACAGCCTGGACTGGGGGTTGTCTGTCTGAAACGTGCTGTAGTTAGGGGGAAGCTATCTGTCCTCTCCTTCAGCATTCACACACTCAGCCAGCCAGCCAGACAGCCTGGACTGGGGGTTGTCTGTCTGAAACGTGCTGTAGTTAGGGGGAAGCTATCTGTCCTCTCCTTCAGCATTCACACACTCAGCCAGCCAGCCAGACAGCCTGGACTGGGGGTTGTCTGTCTGAAACGTGCTGTAGTTAGGGGGAAGCTGTCTGTCCTCTCCTTCAGCATTCACACACTCAGCCAGCCAGCCAGCCAGACAGCCTGGACTGGGGGTTGTCTGTCTGAAACGTGCTGTAGTTAGGGGGAAGCTATCTGTCCTCTCCTTCAGCATTCACACACTCAGCCAGCCAGCCAGACAGCCTGGACTGGGGGTTGTCTGTCTGAAACGTGCTGTAGTTAGGGGGAAGCTATCTGTCCTCTCCTTCAGCATTCACACACTCAGCCAGCCAGCCAGACAGCCTGGACTGGGGGTTGTCTGTCTGAAACGTGCTGTAGTTAGGGGGAAGCTATCTGTCCTCTCCTTCAGCATTCACACACTCAGCCAGCCAGCCAGACAGCCTGGACTGGGGGTTGTCTGTCTGAAACGTGCTGTAGTTAGGGGGAAGCTGTCTGTCCTCTCCTTCAGCATTCACACACTCAGCCAGCCAGCCAGCCAGACAGCCTGGACTGGGGGTTGTCTGTCTGAAACGTGCTGTAGTTAGGGGGAAGCTATCTGTCCTCTCCTTCAGCATTCACACACTCAGCCAGCCAGCCAGACAGCCTGGACTGGGGGTTGTCTGTCTGAAACGTGCTGTAGTTAGGGGGAAGCTATCTGTCCTCTCCTTCAGCATTCACACACTCAGCCAGCCAGCCAGACAGCCTGGACTGGGGGTTGTCTGTCTGAAACGTGCTGTAGTTAGGGGGAAGCTATCTGTCCTCTCCTTCAGCATTCACACACTCAGCCAGACAGCCAGACAGCCTGGACTGGGGGTTGTCTGTCTGAAACGTGCTGTAGTTAGGGGGAAGCTATCTGTCCTCTCCTTCAGCATTCACACACTCAGCCAGCCAGCCAGACAGCCTGGACTGGGGGTTGTCTGTCTGAAACGTGCTGTAGTTAGGGGGAAGCTATCTGTCCTCTCCTTCAGCATTCACACACTCAGCCAGCCAGCCAGACAGCCTGGACTGGGGGTTGTCTGTCTGAAACGTGCTGTAGTTAGGGGGAAGCTATCTGTCCTCTCCTTCAGCATTCACACACTCAGCCAGACAGCCAGACAGCCTGGACTGGGGGTTGTCTGTCTGAAACGTGCTGTAGTTAGGGGGAAGCTATCTGTCCTCTCCTTCAGCATTCACACACTCAGCCAGCCAGCCAGACAGCCTGGACTGGGGGTTGTCTGTCTGAAACGTGCTGTAGTTAGGGGGAAGCTATCTGTCCTCTCCTTCAGCATTCACACACTCAGCCAGCCAGCCAGACAGCCTGGACTGGGGGTTGTCTGTCTGAAACGTGCTGTAGTTAGGGGGAAGCTGTCTGTCCTCTCCTTCAGCATTCACACACTCAGCCAGCCAGCCAGACAGCCTGGACTGGGGGTTGTCTGTCTGAAACGTGCTGTAGTTAGGGGGAAGCTATCTGTCCTCTCCTTCAGCATTCACACACTCAGCCAGCCAGCCAGACAGCCTGGACTGGGGATTGTCTGTCTGAAACGTGCTGTAGTTAGGGGGAAGCTATCTGTCCTCTCCTTCAGCATTCACACACTCAGCCAGCCAGCCAGCCAGACAGCCTGGACTGGGGGTTGTCTGTCTGAAACGTGCTGTAGTTAGGGGGAAGCTATCTGTCCTCTCCTTCAGCATTCACACACTCAGCCAGCCAGCCAGACAGCCTGGACTGGGGGTTGTCTGTCTGAAACGTGCTGTAGTTAGGGGGAAGCTATCTGTCCTCTCCTTCAGCATTCACACACTCAGCCAGCCAGCCAGACAGCCTGGACTGGGGGTTGTCTGTCTGAAACGTGCTGTAGTTAGGGGGAAGCTATCTGTCCTCTCCTTCAGCATTCACACACTCAGCCAGACAGCCTGGACTGGGGGTTGTCTGTCTGAAACGTGCTGTAGTTAGGGGGAAGCTATCTGTCCTCTCCTTCAGCATTCACACACTCAGCCAGCCAGCCAGACAGCCTGGACTGGGGGTTGTCTGTCTGAAACGTGCTGTAGTTAGGGGGAAGCTATCTGTCCTCTCCTTCAGCATTCACACACTCAGCCAGCCAGCCAGACAGCCTGGACTGGGGGTTGTCTGTCTGAAACGTGCTGTAGTTAGGGGGAAGCTGTCTGTCCTCTCCTTCAGCATTCACACACTCAGCCAGCCAGCCAGACAGCCTGGACTGGGGGTTGTCTGTCTGAAACGTGCTGTAGTTAGGGGGAAGCTATCTGTCCTCTCCTTCAGCATTCACACACTCAGCCAGACAGCCTGGACTGGGGGTTGTCTGTCTGAAACGTGCTGTAGTTAGGGGGAAGCTATCTGTCCTCTCCTTCAGCATTCACACACTCAGCCAGCCAGCCAGACAGCCTGGACTGGGGGTTGTCTGTCTGAAACGTGCTGTAGTTAGGGGGAAGCTATCTGTCCTCTCCTTCAGCATTCACACACTCAGCCAGCCAGCCAGACAGCCTGGACTGGGGGTTGTCTGTCTGAAACGTGCTGTAGTTAGGGGGAAGCTATCTGTCCTCTCCTTCAGCATTCACACACTCAGCCAGACAGCCAGACAGCCTGGACTGGGGGTTGTCTGTCTGAAACGTGCTGTAGTTAGGGGGAAGCTATCTGTCCTCTCCTTCAGCATTCACACACTCAGCCAGCCAGCCAGACAGCCTGGACTGGGGGTTGTCTGTCTGAAACGTGCTGTAGTTAGGGGGAAGCTATCTGTCCTCTCCTTCAGCATTCACACACTCAGCCAGCCAGCCAGACAGCCTGGACTGGGGGTTGTCTGTCTGAAACGTGCTGTAGTTAGGGGGAAGCTGTCTGTCCTCTCCTTCAGCATTCACACACTCAGCCAGCCAGCCAGACAGCCTGGACTGGGGGTTGTCTGTCTGAAACGTGCTGTAGTTAGGGGGAAGCTATCTGTCCTCTCCTTCAGCATTCACACACTCAGCCAGCCAGCCAGACAGCCTGGACTGGGGATTGTCTGTCTGAAACGTGCTGTAGTTAGGGGGAAGCTATCTGTCCTCTCCTTCAGCATTCACACACTCAGCCAGCCAGCCAGCCAGACAGCCTGGACTGGGGGTTGTCTGTCTGAAACGTGCTGTAGTTAGGGGGAAGCTATCTGTCCTCTCCTTCAGCATTCACACACTCAGCCAGCCAGCCAGACAGCCTGGACTGGGGGTTGTCTGTCTGAAACGTGCTGTAGTTAGGGGGAAGCTATCTGTCCTCTCCTTCAGCATTCACACACTCAGCCAGCCAGCCAGACAGCCTGGACTGGGGGTTGTCTGTCTGAAACGTGCTGTAGTTAGGGGGAAGCTATCTGTCCTCTCCTTCAGCATTCACACACTCAGCCAGACAGCCAGACAGCCTGGACTGGGGGTTGTCTGTCTGAAACGTGCTGTAGTTAGGGGGAAGCTATCTGTCCTCTCCTTCAGCATTCACACACTCAGCCAGCCAGCCAGACAGCCTGGACTGGGGGTTGTCTGTCTGAAACGTGCTGTAGTTAGGGGGAAGCTATCTGTCCTCTCCTTCAGCATTCACACACTCAGCCAGCCAGCCAGACAGCCTGGACTGGGGGTTGTCTGTCTGAAACGTGCTGTAGTTAGGGGGAAGCTGTCTGTCCTCTCCTTCAGCATTCACACACTCAGCCAGCCAGCCAGACAGCCTGGACTGGGGGTTGTCTGTCTGAAACGTGCTGTAGTTAGGGGGAAGCTATCTGTCCTCTCCTTCAGCATTCACACACTCAGCCAGACAGCCTGGACTGGGGGTTGTCTGTCTGAAACGTGCTGTAGTTAGGGGGAAGCTATCTGTCCTCTCCTTCAGCATTGACACACTCAGCCAGCCAGCCTGGACTGGGGGTTGTCTGTCTGAAACGTGCTGTAGTTAGGGGGAAGCTATCTGTCCTCTCCTTCAGTATTCACACACTCAGCCAGCCAGCCTGGACTGGGGGTTGTCTGTCTGAAACGTGCTGTAGTTAGGGGGAAGCTATCTGTCCTCTCCTTCAGCATTCACACACTCAGCCAGCCAGCCTGGACTGGGGGTTGTCTGTCTGAAACGTGCTGTAGTTAGGGGGAAGCTATCTGTCCTCTCCTTCAGCATTCACACACTCAGCCAGCCAGCCAGACAGCCTGGACTGGGGGTTGTCTGTCTGAAACGTGCTGTAGTTAGGGGGAAGCTGTCTGTCCTCTCCTTCAGCATTCACACACTCAGCCAGCCAGCCAGACAGCCTGGACTGGGGGTTGTCTGTCTGAAACGTGCTGTAGTTAGGGGGAAGCTATCTGTCCTCTCCTTCAGCATTCACACACTCAGCCAGCCAGCCAGACAGCCTGGACTGGGGGTTGTCTGTCTGAAACGTGCTGTAGTTAGGGGGAAGCTATCTGTCCTCTCCTTCAGCATTCACACACTCAGCCAGCCAGCCAGACAGCCTGGACTGGGGGTTGTCTGTCTGAAACGTGCTGTAGTTAGGGGGAAGCTATCTGTCCTCTCCTTCAGCATTCACACACTCAGCCAGACAGCCTGGACTGGGGGTTGTCTGTCTGAAACGTGCTGTAGTTAGGGGGAAGCTATCTGTCCTCTCCTTCAGTATTCACACACTCAGCCAGCCAGCCAGACAGCCTGGACTGGGGGTTGTCTGTCTGAAACGTGCTGTAGTTAGGGGGAAGCTATCTGTCCTCTCCTTCAGCATTCACACACTCACACACTGTTGTGGGCTTCAGCAAAGACTAATCCTCAAGCACGGTTTACTTCTCATACACTCAGCCAGCCAGCCAGTCACTCAGCCAGTCACTCAGCCAGCCAGCCAGCCAGTCACTCAGCCAGCCAGTCACTCAGCCAGCCAGTCACTCAGCCAGCCAGTCACTCAGCCAGCCAGCCAGTCACTCAGCCAGCCAGCCAGTCACTCAGCCAGCCAGCCAGTCACTCAGCCAGTCAGTCACTCAGCCAGTCAGTCACTCAGCCAGTCAGTCACTCAGCCAGTCACTCAGCCAGTCAGTCACTCAGCCAGCCAGTCACTCAGCCAGCCAGTCACTCAGCCAGCCAGTCACTCAGCCAGCCAGTCAGTCGCTCAGCCATCCAGTCAGTTGCTCAGCCAGCCAGTCAGTTGCTCAGCCAGCCAGTCAGTCGCTCAGCCAGCCAGTCAGTCGCTCAGCCAGCCAGTCAGTCGCTCAGCCAGCCAGTCAGTCGCTCAGCCAGCCAGTCAGTCGCTCAGCCAGCCAGTCAGTCGCTCAGCCAGCCAGTCAGTCGCTCAGCCAGCCAGTCAGTCGCTCAGCCAGCCAGTCAGTCGCTCTGCCAGCCAGTCAGTCGCTCTGCCAGCCAGTCAGTCGCTCTGCCAGCCAGTCAGTCGCTCTGCCAGCCAGTCAGTCGCTCTGCCAGCCAGTCAGTCGCTCTGCCAGCCAGTCAGTCGCTCTGCCAGCCAGTCAGTCGCTCTGCCAGCCAGTCAGTCGCTCTGCCAGCCAGTCAGTCGCTCTGCCAGCCAGTCAGTCGCTCTGCCAGCCAGCCAGTCACTCTGCCAGCCAGCCAGTCACTCTGCCAGCCAGCCAGTCACTCTGCCAGCCAGCCAGCCAGTCACTCTGCCAGCCAGCCAGCCAGTCACTCTGCCAGCCAGCCAGCCAGTCACTCTGCCAGCCAGCCAGCCAGTCACTCTGCCAGCCAGCCAGCCAGTCACTCTGCCAGCCAGCCAGCCAGTCACTCTGCCAGCCAGCCAGCCAGTCACTCTGCCAGCCAGCCAGCCAGTCACTCTGCCAGCCAGCCAGCCAGTCACTCTGCCAGCCAGCCAGCCAGTCACTCTGCCAGCCAGCCAGCCAGTCACTCTGCCAGCCAGCCAGCCAGTCACTCTGCCAGCCAGCCAGCCAGTCACTCTGCCAGCCAGCCAGCCAGTCACTCTGCCAGCCAGCCAGCCAGTCACTCTGCCAGCCAGCCAGCCAGTCACTCTGCCAGCCAGCCAGCCAGTCACTCTGCCAGCCAGTCACTCTGCCAGCCAGCCAGCCAGTCACTCTGCCAGCCAGCCAGCCAGTCACTCTGCCAGCCAGCCAGCCAGTCACTCTGCCAGCCAGCCAGCCAGTCACTCTGCCAGCCAGCCAGCCAGTCACTCTGCCAGCCAGTCACTCTGCCAGGCAGCCAGCCAGTCACTCTGCCAGGCAGCCAGCCAGTCACTCTGCCAGGCAGCCAGCCAGTCACTCTGCCAGGCAGCCAGCCAGTCACTCTGCCAGCCAGCCAGCCAGTCACTCTGCCAGCCAGCCAGTCAGTCAGGCTGTGCACCTGCCCAGTCATGTGAAATCCATAGATTAGGGTCTAATGAATGTATTTAAATTGACTCATTTCCTTCTATGAACTGTAACTCAGTAAAATCTTTTAAATTGTTGCATGTTGTGTTTTTTAAAATACATTTTTGTTCAGTAAAGTTAATTACCTTGTCTTTCTGGCTCTGGTTGGATGATTACCTGAGGCATGTTACCTGAGGCTGATATTTCCCGTCCTACTCTATTCGCCCGTTGGGGACGATGTTGTCATTTAGTGTCTAGGAGGTAGGAGAGAGAGAGAGAGCACAGGTCAGGCAGTTCCATTCTAGGACAGTGAACAGCTGAGACGTACCGGTTTCTGGACAAGATAATCCACTGACTCCCAAACTGAAGCTGTTTTCATCTGTGATTCTGTGCTTGTGTCTGATGGAAGTCATTGCGCAGTGAATCCACTCCTCTCCTGATTCTGCAGCATACATACAGTAGTCCTCCTCTATCTTTTTATTGGTTGTCTTCCAGTCCAGCGAGCAGAGCGATTATTCACCGCGCCAGGCTACGGGCAGAAAACCAATATGTTGATTTATACAGATTGAATGCACCAGATGAATCACGGCCTGAACATCACGTAAATTTGAGCTTGTTGATCTGTGATGGTGATGTATGCGGTCCCATCCCACGTTAAACTTACAGGACACAGCCATAACTCTCCTCTCGGGTTTATATAGGACCCACACTGAGGCTGCTTCACAGATACTGCTCTATTTTCTATGTAGTACACTCAGGGACTGGTCAGAATACTGCTCTATTTTCTATGTAGTACACTCAGGGTCTGGTCAGAATACTGCTCTATTTTCTATGTAGTACACTCAGGGACTGGTCAGAATACTGCTCTATTTTCTATGTAGTACACTCAGGGTCTGGTCAGAATACTGCTCTATTTTCTATGTAGTACACTCAGGGACTGGTCAGAATACTGCTCTATTTTCTATGTAGTACACTCAGGGTCTGGTCAGAATACTGCTCTATTTTCTATGTAGTACACTCAGGGTCTGGTCAGAATACTGCTCTATTTTCTATGTAGTACACTCAGGGACTGGTCAGAATACTGCTCTATTTTCTATGCAGTACACTCAGGGTCTGGTCAGAATACTGCTCTATTTTCTATGTAGTACACTCAGGGTCTGGTCAGAATACTGCTCTATTTTCTATGTAGTACACTCAGGGTCTGGTCAGAATACTGCTCTATTTTCTATGTAGTACACTCAGGGTCTGGTCAGAATACTGCTCTATTTTCTATGTAGTACACTCAGGGTCTGGTCAGAATATACAGTCTGCTGACATCATTCTCCCTGGGGATAGTTTAGCCAAGATGGAGTGCAAATCATCTCTGCCATATGGTCGCTGACAACTGGATACGACATAACAGTAACAGTTCAGATTATTGGACTCGTATGTGTTCTGACTGGTTCAGTGGGCGGGGTTCTAACTGTTTGCCTGGTTCAGTGGGCGGGGCTCTAACTGGTTGTCTGGTTCAGTGGGCGGGGCTCTAACTGGTTGTCTAGTTCAGTGGGCGGGGCTCTAACTGGTTGTCTGGTTCAATGGGGCTCTAACTGGTTGTCTGGTTCAATGGGGCTCTAACTGGTTGTCTGGTTCAGTGGGCGGGGCTCTAACTGGTTGTCTGGTTCAGTGGGGCTCTAACTGGTTGTCTGGTTCAGTGGGCGGGGTTCTAACTGGTTGTCTGGTTCAGTGGGCGGGGTTCTAACTGGTTGTCTGGTTCAGTGGGGCTCTAACTGGTTGTCTGGTTCAGTGGGCGGGGCTCTAACTGGTTGTCTGGTTCAGTGGGCGGGGCTCTAACTGGTTGTCTGGTTCAGTGGGCGGGGCTCTAACTGGTTGTCTGGTTCAGTGGGCGGGGCTCTAACTGGTTGTCTGGTTCAGTGGGGCTCTAACTGGTTGTCTGGTTTCAGTGGGTGGGGCTCTAACTGGTTGTCTGGTTCAGTGGGTGGGGCTCTAACTGGTTGTCTGGTTCAGTGGGTGGGGCTCTAACTGGTTGTCTGGTTCAGTGGGGTTCTAACTGGTTGTCTGGTTCAGTGGGCGTGGCTCTAACTGGTTGTCTGGTTCAGTGGGCGGGGCTCTAACTGGTTGTCTGGTTCAGTGGGTGGGGCTCTAACTGGTTGTCTGATTCAGTGGGGCTCTAACTGGTTGTCTGGTTCAGTGGGGTTCTAACTGGTTGTCTGGTTCAGTGGGCGGGGCTCTAACTGGTTGTCTGGTTCAGTGGGGTTCTAACTGGTCGTCTGGTTCAGTGGGCGGGGCTCTAACTGGTTGTCTGGTTCAGTGGGCGGGGCTCTAACTGGTTGTCTGGTTCAGTGGGGCTCTAACTGGTTGTCTGGTTCAGTGGGGTTCTAACTGGTTGTCTGGTTCAGTGAGGCTCTAACTGGTTGTCTGGTTCAGTGGGGTTCTAACTGGTTGTCTGGTTCAGTGGGGCTCTAACTGGTTGTCTGGTTCAGTGGGGCTCTAACTGGTTGTCTGGTTCAGTGGGGTTCTAACTGGTTGTCTGGTTCAGTGGGGCTCTAACTGGTCGTCTGGTTCAGTGGGTGGGGCTCTAACTGGTTGTCTGGTTCAGTGGGTGGGGCTCTAACTGGTTGTCTGGTTCAGTGGGTGGGGCTCTAACTGGTTGTCTGGTTCAGTGGGGCTCTAACTGGTTGTCTGGTTCAGTAGGCGGGGCTCTAACTGGTTGTCTGGTTCAGTGGGGCTCTAACTGGTTGTCTGGTTCAGTGGGCGGGGCTCTAACTGGTTGTCTGGTTCAGTGGGGCTCTAACTGGTTGTCTGGTTCAGTGGGGCTCTAACTGGTTGTCTGGTTCAGTGGGGTTCTAACTGGTTGTCTGGCTCAGTGGGGTTCTAACTGGTTGTCTGGTTCAGTGGGCGGGGCTCTAACTGGTTATCTGGTTCAGTGGGGCTCTAACTGGTTGTCTGGCTCAGTGGGGTTCTAACTGGTTGTCTGGTTCAGTGGGCGGGGCTCTAACTGGTTGTCTGCTTCAGTGGGGCTCTAACTGGTTGTCTGGTTCAGTGGGGTTCTAACTGGTTGTCTGGTTAGTGGGCGGGGTTCTAACTGGTTGTCTGCTTCAGTGGGCGGGGTTCTAACTGGTTGTCTGGTTCAGTTGGCGGGGTTCTAACTGGTCGTCTGGTTCAGTGGGGCTCTAACTGGTTGTCTGGTTCAGTGGGGCGGGGCTCTAACTGGTCGTCTGGTTCAGAGGGGTTCTAACTGGTCGTCTGGTTCAGTGGGGCTCTAACTGGTCGTCTGGTTCAGTGGGGTTCTAACTGGTTGTCTGGTTCAGTGGGGTTCTAACTGGTTGTCTGGTTCAGTGGGGTTCTAACTGGTTGTCTGGTTCAGTGGGCGGGGTTCTAACTGGTTGTCTGGTTCAGTGGGCGGGGTTCTAACTGGTTGTCTGGTTCAGTGGGCGGGGTTCTAACTGGTTGTCTGGTTCAGTGGGCGGGGCTCTAACTGGTTGTCTGGTTCGGTCGGCGGGGCTCTAACTGGTTGTCTGGTTCAGTGGGCGGGGCTCTAACTGGTTGTCTGGTTCAGTGGGCGGGGCTCTAACTGGTTGTCTGGCTTAGTGGGCGGGGCTCTAACTGGTTGTCTGGTTCAGTGGGGCTCTAACTGGTTGTCTGGTTCAGTGGGCGGGGCTCTAACTGGTTGTCTGGTTCAGTGGGGCTCTAACTGGTTGTCTGGTTCAGTGGGGCGGGGCTCTAACTAGTGTCTGGTTCAGTGGGGCTCTAACTGGTTGTCTGGTTCAGTATGGCGGGGCTCTAACTAGTGTCTGGTTTAGTGGGCCGGGGCTCCAACTAGCTGTTGACAGCTGAGCTAAGCTGCTTTAGCCTCATCCTTTTTACTCTGGCCCTGTTCTGTGTCCCTCTGGACCCTCCAAAGGCAGTGAGACACTAATGACCAGTGATGGTCTCCAGCCCATTCCCATTCCAAGCCCGAGTCCCCAACCCAGGCCCAGACTCTCCGCCTCTCCAGCTAAAACACCATCTCCTCTGTATCCCCTCCTCCCCCTGCAGCCAAAGACAAATCAGAGAAGATATTCGCCCTGTCATTTGTAAAGCTGATGAGGTACGATGGGACGACCCTGAGGGACGGAGAGCACGATCTCATCGTATACAAGGTAGGTAATATAACACCACCTCATCGTATACAGGGTAAGTAATATAACACCACCTCATCGTATACAGGGTAGGTAATATAACACCACCTCATCGTATACAGGTAATATAACACCACCTCATCGTATACAGGTAATATAACACCACCTCATCGTATTCAGGGTAGGTAATATACCACCACCTCATCGTATACAGGGTAGGTAATATAACACCACCTCATCGTATACAGGGTAGGTAATATAACACCACCTCATCATATACAGGGTAGGTAATATACCACCGACCTCATCGTATACAGGTAATATAACACCACCTCATCGTATACAGGTAATATAACACCACCTCATCGTATACAGGGTAGGTAATATAACACCACCTCATCATATACAGGGTAGGTAATATAACACCACCTCATTGTATACAGGGTAGGGAATATAACACCACCTCATCATATACAGGGTAGGTAATATAACACCACCTCATTGTATACAGGGTAGGTAATATAACACCACCTCATTGTATACAGGGTAGGTAATATAACACCACCTCATCGTATACAGGTAATATAACACCACCTCATCGTATACAGGGTAGGTGATATAACACCACCTCATCGTATTCAGGGTAGGTAATATAACACCACCTCATCGTATACAGAGTAGGTATTATAACACCACCTCATCGTATACAGGTAATATAACACCACCTCATCGTTTACAGGGTAGGTAATATAACACCACCTCATCGTATACAGGGTAGGTAATATAACACAACCTCATCGTATACTGGTAATATAACACCACCTCATCGTATACAGGTAATATAACACCACCTCATCGTATACAGGTAATATAACACCACCTCATCGTATACAGGTAATATAACACCACCTCATCGTATACAGGTAATATAACACCACCTCATCGTATACAGGTAATATAACACCACCTCATTGTATACAGGGTAGGTAATATAACACCACCTCATCGTATACAGGGTAGGTAATATAACACCACCTCATCGTATACAGGGTAGGTAATATAACACCACCTCATCATATTCAGGGTAGGCAATATAACACCACCTCATCGTATTCAGGGTAGGTAATATAACACCACCTCATCGTATACAGGGTAGGTAATATAACACCACCTCATCGTATTCAGGGTAGGTAATATAACACCCCCTCATCGTATACAGGGTAGGTAATATAACACCACCTCATCGTATACAGGGTAGGTAATATAACACCACCTCATCGTATACAGGTAATATAACACCACCTCATCATATACAGGGTAGGTAATATAACACCACCTCATCGTATACAGGGTAGGTAATATAACACCACCTCATTGTATTCAGGGTAGATATTATAACATCACGGAGAAGGTATATTTGTATATTTAATTCTGTGTTCTATGACCCCCAGGCTGAGGCTAAGAAGCTGGAGGACTCGTCTCTGTACCTGAACCTGCCTGCTACCAAGGTGGAGCTGGAGGAGAAGGGTTTGTCCGCTACAGGGAAGGGCACACACAACCTGGGCAACTGTACCATCAGCAAGGACTCCTTCCAGATAGCAACCCTGGTGTGTTCCACCAAGCTCACACAGAACGGTAAAGAGACCCTCTCTCCCTCTAGCCCTGTCTCCTTCCAGATAGCAACCCTGGTGTGTTCTACCAAGCTCACACAGAACGGTAAAGAGACCCTCTCTCCTTCGAGCCCACTACAGCCTCCAGCCTTCTCTCTCTCCTCTACTCTCTCTCGCTCTCTCTCGCTCTCTCTCTCCCTCCAGCCCTCCCTACTTCTCTCTCTCTCCACCTTTCTCTCTCCTTCCAGCCCTCCTTACTTCTCTCTCTCTCCACACCCCTCTCTCCACGTCTCTCTCTCTCCCTCCAGCCCTCCTTACTTCTCTCTCTCCTTCCAGCCCTCCTTACTTCTCTCTCTCCACACCCCTCTCTCCACGTCTCTCTCTCTCCCTCCAGCCCTCCTTACTTCTCTCTCTCTCTATCTCTCTTTCTCTCCACCAATCTCTCTCCCTCCTGCCCTCCCTACCAGTAAAACGACCAAGCTGGAGCAGATGACATGGTGTTCCTCATCTAGAACCGTACCGTTGAGCACCTCATTATAACTATATAGAATGACATGTTCCTCATCTAGAACCGTACCGTTGAACACCTCATTATAACTATATAGAATGACATGTTCCTCATTTAGAACCGTACCGTTGAACACCTCATTATAACTATATAGAATGACATGTTCCTCATCTAGAACCGTCCCGTTGAACACCTCATTATAACTATATAGAATGACATGTTCCTCATCTAGAACCGTACCGTTGAACACCTCATTATAACTATATAGAATGACATGTTCCTCATCTAGAACCGTACCGTTGAACACATCATAACTATATAGAATGACATGTTCCTCATCTAGAACCGTACCATTGAACACCTCATTATAACTATATAGAATGACATGTTCCTCATCTAGATCCGTACCATTGAACACCTCATTATAACTATATAGAATGACATGTTCCTCATCTAGAACCGTACCGTTGAACACCTCATTATAACTATATAGAATGACATGTTCCTCATCTAGAACTGTACCATTGAACACCTCATTATAACTATATAGAATGACATGTTCCTCATCTAGAACCGTACCGTTGAACACCTCATTATAACTATATAGAATGACATGTTCCTCATCTAGAACCGTCCCGTTGAACACCTCATTATAGAATGACATGTTCCTCATCTAGAACCGTCCCGTTGAACACCTCATTATAGAATGACATGTTCCTCATCTAGAACCGTCCCGTTGAACACCTCATTATAACTATATAGAATGACATGTTCCTCATCTAGAACCGTCCCGTTGAACACCTCATTATAACTATATAGAATGACATGTTCCTCATCTAGAACCGTACCGTTGAACACCTCATTATAACTATATAGAATGACATGTTCCTCACCTAGAACTGTATCGTTGAACACCTCATTATAACTATATAGAATGACATGTTCCTCATCTAGAACCGTCCCGTTGAACACCTCATTATAACTATATAGAATGACATGTTCCTCATCTAGAACCGTACCGTTGAACACCTCATTATAACTAATATAGAATGTGTGTTAGACTGGTGATCTTGACATCTGTGATTCATGGCTTCCTCTCCTTTTGAGTGTCTGTGAACTAAACAGCCATTTGTCAGAAGAACGAACCAAACACTAGGATGGTTTTCAATCTGTCTTGGCCTACGAGATGGGATGAACGTGGAAATAAAGACGAGATGAAAAACCGGATGAGAACAGAGACCAGGGGAAGACCGAGGCACTGACTGCCCATCTTTTGGCACTTTAAATGCATAGTTTTACTAGCCTACAGCCGTTTCCCGTCCGTCCCACCATGAAGACACATTCTGAATAAAGAGCGGTCTGACTCAGATCATGTGAAACAGCAGAGATGGAGAATTAAAAGAGAGAGAATTTCTGCTCTGCTCCCAGGGAACCATTTGAAACAACTCAGTGTTGTGTAAGTACATCTTCATTACAGTCCAGTCACATAGCAGCTATATGCAGCAGTTCTCTCTCTCTCTCTCTCTCTCTACACCTCTTCTTTCTGCAATGAGAGGCTGCTGCGGAACAGAGAGGCTGCTGCATACATAATACAGGTAGGCTAGGTAAAGAAGACCATACATAACACAGGTAGGCTAGGTAAAGAAGGCCATGCAGAGAACACAGGTAGGCTAGGTAAAGAAGACCATGCAGAGAACACAGGTAGGCTAGGTAAAGAAGGCCATACAGAGAACACAGGTAGGCTAGGTAAAGAAGGCCATGCAGAGAACACAGGTAGGCTAGGTAAAGAAGGCCATACAGAGAACACAGGTAGGCTAGGTAAAGAAGGCCATGCAGAGAACACAGGTAGGCTAGGTAAAGAAGACCATGCAGAGAACACAGCCTGAGGACAAAATGGCACCCTATTCCCTATGAAGTGCACTACTGTTGACCAGAGCCCTGTGGACCCCTATGGACCCTGGTCTAAAGTAGTGCACTAAATAGGGAATAGGGTGCCATTTGGGACACATGGTTTCTGCAGAAGTACCTGGGTGTATTAAATCAACAGGTTAATGCTTGATGATCATAATGGTGTTATTAGAGGTACAGAGAGCTTCTCTCTGAGGTGGGGACGTGAGGTGGGGACGTGAGGTGGGGACGTGAGGTGGGGACCTGACTACTACACCCCTGTACCCAGAACCCTGTACCCAGAACCCTGTACCCAGAAACCTGTACCCAGAACCCTGCATGTGATGGGAGAAGTCAGACCTGTGTCCTCGGTTGATTCCTGATGCCAGATGTTGGCCCTGATGTGAAGGTGTTCTATGACCCCAGAGGTACACAAGTTCCTCTGTATCTTTAATGAAGACGGAGCCGTGTGTGAACCTGTCGTTTGACTCGATGTTATTCTGCCTCGGGAACATCGGTCTCAATAAGACGCAGAAGAAGACCGTTCAGAATGCCTGTAATGAGGGACACCAAGGAGGATGACTTGTCACACTATAGATCAGACACCTGCATTCAAACTGCTGCTCAGCGTCCAGTCACCAGGTGTTCAGGATCATTACTACCCAGTGTGATGTTTTCTCTACAGGATACTGTCTCTCACCCGTAGGTTCCAGTGTGATGTTTTCTCTACAGGATACTGTCTCTCACCCGTAGGTTCCAGTGTGATGTTTTCTCTACAGGATACTGTCTCTCACCCGTAGGTTCCAGGGTGATGTTTTCTCTACAGGATACTGTCTCTCACCCGTAGGTTCCAGGGTGATGTTTTCTCTACAGGATACTGTCTCTCACCCGTAGGTTCCAGGGTGATGTTTTCTCTACAGGATACTGTCTCTCTCACCCGTAGGTTCCAGGGTGATGTTTTCTCTACAGGACACTCTCTCTCACCCGTAGCTTCCAGGGTGATGTTTTCTCTACAGGATACTGTCTCTCTCACCCGTAGGTTCCAGGGTGATGATTTCTCTACAGAATACTCTCTCTCTCACCCGTAGGTTCCAGGGTGATGATTTCTCTACAGGATACTCTCTCTCTCACCCGTAGGTTCCAGGGTGATGTTTTCTCTACAGGATACTGTCTCTCACCCGTAGGTTCCAGGGTGATGATTTCTCTACAGGATACTGTCTCTCACCCGTAGGTTCCAGGGTGATGTTTTCTCTACAGGATACTGTCTCTCTCACCCGTAGCTTCCAGGGTGATGATTTCTCTACAGGGTACTCTCTCTCACCCGTAGGTTCCAGGGTGATGATTTCTCTTCAGGATACTGTCTCTCACCCGTAGGTTCCAGGGTGATGTTTTCTCTACAGGATACTCTCTCTCACCCGTAGGTTCTCCCTTCATCGTCCTACTATACACACTGGGTACAATGAAATCCACGGAAGTGTGATTGCAGGGATGTGTACCAAATGGGTGCTGGTCTGAAGCTGTGCACTAAATAGTGAATAGTGTGCTGTTTGTGACACAGGGCTCTCTCTCCTGGCCAGACAGGTTCTGTGGTTCAGTGCTCTAATCCGATCAGAACCTCTCTGACTCTGGTGTGGTAACCCCCCCCTGTCAGAACCTTACCTCTCTGTGGTAACCCCCCTATCAGAACCTTACCTCTCTGTGGTACCCCCCCCCCCCCCCTATCAGAACCTTACCTCTCTGTGGTAACCCCCCTATCAGAACCTTACCTCTCTGTGGTAACCCCCCCTATCATAACCTTACCTCTCTGTGGTAACCCCCCTATCAGAACCTTACCTCTCTGTGGTAATCCCCCCTATCAGAATCTTACCTTTCTGTGGTAACCCCCCCTATCAGAACCTTACCTCTCTGTGGTAACCCCCCCTATCAGAACCTTACCTCTCTGTGGTAACCCCCCCCCCCCACTATCAGAATCTTACCTTTCTTTGGTAACCCCCCCTATCAGAACCTTACCTCTCTGTGGTAACCCCCCCTATCAGAACCTTACCTCTCTGTGGTAACCCCCCCTATCAGAACCTTACCTCTCTGTGGTAACCCCCCCTATCAGAACCTTACCTCTCTGTGGTAACCCCCCTATCAGAACCTTACCTCTCTGTGTTAACCCCCCCCTATCAGAACCTTACCTCCTTGTGGTAATCCCCCCCCTATCAGAACCTTACCTATCTGTGGTAACCCCCCTATCAGAACCTTACCTCTCTGTGGTAACCCCCCCCTATCAGAACCTTACCTCTCTGTGGTAACCCCCCCCTATCAGAACCTTACCTCTCTGTGGTAACCCCCCCTATCAGAACCTTACCTCTCTGTGGTAACCCCCCCCCCCCCCTATCAGAACCTTACCTCTCTGTGGTAACCCCCCCTATCAGAACCTTACCTCTCTGTGGTAACCCCCCCCCTATCAGAACCTTACCTCTCTGTGGTAACCCCCCTATCAGAACCTTACCTCTCTGTGGTAACCCCCCCTATCAGAACCTTACCTCTCTGTGGTAACCCCCCCCTATCAGAACCTTACCTCTCTGTGGTATCCCCCCCTATCAGAACCTTACCTCTCTGTGGTAACCCCCCCCCCTATCAGAACCTTACCTCTCTGTGGTAACCCCCCCTATCAGAACCTTACCTCTCTGTGGTAACCCCCCCTATCAGAACCTTACCTCTCTGTGGTAACCCCCCTATCAGAACCTTACCTCTCTGTGGTAACCCCCCCTATCAGAATCTTACCTTTCTGTGGTAACCCCCCCCCTATCAGAACCTTACCTCTCTGTGGTAACCTCCCCTATCAGAACCTTACCTCTCTGTGGTAACCCCCCCCCCCCACTATCAGAATCTTACCTTTCTTTGGTAACCCCCCCTATCAGAACCTTACCTCTCTGTGGTAACCCCCCCCTATCAGAACCTTACCTCTCTGTGGTAACCCCCCCTATCAGAACCTTACCTCTCTGTGGTAACCCCCCCCCCCTATCAGAACCTTACCTCTCTGTGGTAACCCCCCTATCAGAACCTTACCTCTCTGTGGTAACCCCCCCTATCAGAATCTTACCTTTCTGTGGTAACCCCCCCTATCAGAACCTTACCTCTCTGTGGTAACCTCCCCTATCAGAACCTTACCTCTCTGTGGTAACCCCCCCCCCCCCCCCCCCACTATCAGAATCTTACCTTTCTTTGGTAACCCCCCCTATCAGAACCTTACCTCTCTGTGGTAACCCCCCCTATCAGAACCTTACCTCTCTGTGGTAACCCCCCCTATCAGAACCTTACCTCTCTGTGGTAACCCCCCCCCCCTATCAGAACCTTACCTCTCTGTGGTAACCCCCCCCCCCCCCCCTATCAGAACCTTACCTCTCTGTGGTAACCCCCCCCTATCAGAACCTTACCTCTCTGTGGTAACCCCCCCTCCCCCCCCTATCAGAACCTTACCTCTCTGTGGTAACCCCCCCCCCCCCCCATCAGAACCTTACCTCTCTGTGGTAACCCCCCTATCAGAACCTTACCTCTCTGTGGTAACCCCCCCCTATCAGAACCTTACCTCTCTGTGGTAACCCCCCCTCCCCCCCTATCAGAACCTTACCTCTCTGTGGTAACCCCCCTATCAGAACCTTACCTCTCTGTGGTAACCCCCCTATCAGAACCTTACCTCTCTGTGGTAACCCCCCCCTATCAGAACCTTACCTCTCTGTGGTAACCCCCCTATCAGAACCTTACCTCTCTGTGGTAACCCCCCCCTATCAGAACCTTACCTCTCTGTGGTAACCCCCCCTCCCCCCCCTATCAGAACCTTACCTCTCTGTGGTAACCCCCCCCCCCCCTATCAGAACCTTACCTCTCTGTGGTAACCCCCCCTATCAGAACCTTACCTCTCTGTGGTAACCCCCCCCCCCCCCTATCAGAACCTTACCTCTCTGTGGTAAACCCCCCCCCCCCCTATCAGAACCTTACCTCTCTGTGGTAACCCCCCCCCCTACTGTATTACACACCCTCCCCCCTACTGTATTACACACCCTCCCTCCTCCCCCCTACTGTATTACACACCCTCCCCCCTCCCCCCTACTGTGTTACACACCCCCCCTCCCCCCTCCCCCCTACTGTATTACACACCCTCACACCTCCCCCCTACTGTATTACACACCCTCCCCCCTACTGTATTACACACCCTCCCCCCTACTGTATTACACACCCTCCCCCCTCCCCCCTACTGTATTACACACCCTCCCCCCTCCCCCCTACTGTATTACACACCCTCCCCCCTCCCCCCTACTATATTACACACCCTCCCCCCTACTATATTACACACCCTCCCCCCTCCCCCCTACTATATTACACACCCTCCCCCCTACTATATTACACACCCTCCCCTCTCCCCCCTACTATATTACACACCCTCCCCCCTCCCCCCTACTATATTACACACCCTCCCCCCTCCCCCTACTATATTACACACCCTCCCCCCTACTATATTACACACCCTCCCCTCTCCCCCCTACTATATTACACACCCTCCCCCCTCCCCCCTACTATATTACACACCCTCCCCCCTCCCCCCTACTATATTACACACCCTCCCCCCTCCCCCCTACTATATTACACACCCTCCCCCCTCCCCCTACTATATTACACACCCTCCCCCCTCCCCCTTACTATATTACACACCCTCCCCCCTCCCCCTACTATATTACACACCCTCCCCCCTCCCCCTACTATATTACACACCCTCCCCCTCCCCACTACTATATTACACACCCTCCCCCCTACTATATTACACACCCTCCCCTCTCCCCCCTACTATATTACACACCCTCCCCCCTCCCCCCTACTATATTACACACCCTCCCCCCTACTATATTACACACCCTCCCCCCTACTGTATTACACACCCTCCCCCCTCCCCCCTACTATATTACACACCCTCCCCCCTGCTATATTACACACCCTCCCCCCTCCCCCTTACTATATTACACACCCTCCCCCCTACTGTATTACACACCCTCCCCCCTACTGTATTACACACCCTCCCCCCTACTATATTACACACCCTCCCTCCTACTGTATTACACACCCTTCCCCCTCCCCCCTACTATATTACACACCCTCCCCCCTACTATATTACACACCCTCCCCCCTCCCCCCTACTATATTACACACCCTCCCCCCTACTGTATTACACACCCTCCCCCCTCCCCCTACTGTATTACACACCCTCCCCCCTACTGTATTACACACCCTCCCCCCTCCCCCCTACTGTATTACACACCCTCCCCCCTCCCCCCTACTGTATTACACACCCCCCCTCCCCCTACTGTATTACACACCCTCCCCCCTCCCCCCTACTGTATTACACACCCTCCCCCCTACTGTATTACACACCCTCCCCCCTACTGTATTACACACCCCCCCCTCCCCCCTACTGTATTACACACCCTCCCCCTCCCCCCTACTGTATTACACACCCTCCCCCCTCCCCCCTACTGT
>NW_026600310.1:229931-314931 GCF_029448725.1 Salvelinus fontinalis | reverse complement strand
ATCAGGGGACTGGATCAGGGGACTGGATCAGGGGACTGGATCAGGGGACTGGATCTGGGGACTGGATCTGGGGACTGGATCTGGGGACTGGATCTGGGGACTGGATCAGGGGACTGGATCAGGGGACTGGATCAGGGGACTGGATCAGCAGTCTGTCAGGGCCAAATTGCTTTCTCCTGCTTGATAGAGAGAGTAGGCTACACTAGTGCCTATCAACAGTGGGTGGACTCAGTCTCCGTCACTGACTAGATAGATTTCTCCTCCAGCTCACTATGTGATGTGACTCCTCCAGCTCTCTATGTGATGTGACTCCTCCAGCTCTCTATGTGATGTGACTCCTCCAGCTCTCTATGTGATGTGACTCCTCCAGCTCTCTATGTGATGTGACTCCTCCAGCTCTCTATGTGATGTGACTCCTCCAGCTCTCTATGTGATGTGACTCCTCCAGCTCTCTATGTGATGTGACTCCTCCAGCTCACTATGTGATGTGACTCCGCCAGCTCACTATGTGATGTGACTCCTCCAGCTCTCTATGTGATGTGACTCCTCCAGCTCTCTATGTGATGTGACTCCTCCAGCTCTCTATGTGATGTGACTCCTCCAGCTCTCTATGTGATGTGACTCCTCCAGCTCTCTATGTGATGTGACTCCTCCAGCTCTCTATGTGATGTGACTCCTCCAGCTCTCTATGTGATGTGACTCCTCCAGCTCTCTATGTGATGTGACTCCTCGAGCTCAGTATGTGATGTGTCTCCTCCAGCTCAGTATGTGATGTGACTCCTCCAGCTCAGTATGTGATGTGACTCCTCCATCTAAAACAGAGCTCTTCACTTCCTATTTGACTTTTATGTTTTCATTCATTCAATACAACGTCTCCTCTCCATCTCTCCTCTCCATCTCTCCTCTCCATTTCTCCTCTCCATCTCTCCTCTCTCCTCTCCATCTCTACTCTCCATCTCTCCTCTCCATCTCTCCTCTCCATCTCTCCTCTCCATCTCTCCTCTCCATCTCTCCTCTCCATCTCTCCTCTCCATCTCTCCTCTCCATCTCTCCTCTCCATCTCTCCTCTCTCCTCTCCTTCTCTCCTCTCTCCTCTCTCCTCTCCTTCTCTCCTCTCCATCTCTCCTCTCTCCTCTCCATCTCTCCTCTCCATCTCTCCTCTCCCTCTCTCCTCTCCCTCTCTCCTCTCCATCTCTCCTCTCCATCTCTCCTCTCTCCTCTCCATCTCTCATCTCTCCTCTCCATCTCTCCTCTCCATCTCTCCTCTCCATCTCTCCTCTCCATCTCTCCTCTCCATCTCTCCTCTCCATCTCTCCTCTCCATCTCTCCTCTCCATCTCTCCTCTCCATCTCTCCTCTCTCCTCTCCATCTCTCATCTCTCCTCTCCATCTCTCCTCTCCATCTCTCCTCTCCATCTCTCCTCTCCATCTCTCCTCTCCTCTCCTCTCCTCTCCTCTCCTCTCCTCTCCCTCTCCTCTCCTCTCCTCTCCTCTCCTCTCCCTCTCTCCTCTCCTCTCCATCTCGCCTCTCCATCTCTCCTCTCCTCTCCATCTCTCCTCTCCATCTCTCCTCTCCATCTCTCCTCTCCATCTCTCCTCTCCATCTCTCCTCTCCATCTCTCTCCTCTCTCCTCTCCTTCTCTCCTCTCCATCTCTCCTTCTCTCCTCTCCATCTCTCCTCTCCTTCTCTCCTCTCTCCTCTCCATCTCTCCCTCTCTCCTCTCCATCTCTCCTCTCTCCTCTCCATCTGTCATCTCTCCTCTCTCCTCTCCATCTGTCATCTCTCCTCTCCATCTCTCCTCTCCATCTCTCCTCTCCATCTCTCCTCTCCATCTCTCCTCTCCATCTCTCCTCTCCTGTCCATCTCTCCTCTCCTGTCCATCTCTCCTCTCCTCTCCATCTCTCCTCTCCTCTCCATCTCTCCTCTCCATCTCTCCTCTCCATCTCTCCTCTCCATCTCTCCTCTCCATCTCTCCTCTCCATCTCTCCTCTCCATCTCTCCTCTCCATCTCTCCTCTCCATCTCTCCTCTCCATCTCTCCTCTCCATCTCCATCTCTCCATCTCCATCTCTCCATCTCCATCTCTCCTCTCCATCTCTCCTCTCCATCTCTCCATCTCTCCTCTCTCCTCTCCATCTCTCCTCTCTCCTCTCTGGCTCCATCTGTATCTGAATATATTATGGTCTCAAGACCCACAGATTGTCCTGAGTGATGCCATCAAGTCTTCCACATAACACAGCTTAATACACAGAGATGAATGTTTTAACAAGCTCTGCCAGTTGTCTAATCCATCCAAGGTGGACTGACCGTCTAGTGCAGAAAGCGTCCCCGTGCAGAAAGCGTCCCCGTGCAGAAAGCGTCCCCGTGCAGAAAGCGTCCCCGTGCAGAAAGCGTCCCTGTGCAGAAAGCGTCCCTGTGCAGAAAGCGTCCCTGTGCAGAAAGCGTCCCTGTGCAGAAAGCGTCCCTGTGCAGAAAGCGTCCTCGTGCAGAAAGCGTCCCCGTGAAGAAAGCGTCCCACTTTTCAGAAAGCGTCCCACTTTTCAGAAAGCGTCCCCGTGCGGAGAGCGTCCCCGTGCGGAGAGTGTCGCCCGTGTATAAAACCTGTCTTCCTGTTCCTCTCATTCAGTCCAATCTACAAGGTTTGTCTCAGATGTTGTTGAATAGAGCTGACATCTGTCCTCTAAAAGTCAGGCTGTCATTGTAAATCACAGTTACATGTGAATAAAGGTTAAATAACATTAGTCCTCTCTTCTGTTTATGTCTAGTGGTTCTGTTGGGTCTGCTGTAGTAACATTAGTCCTCTCTTCTGTTTGTTATGTCTAGTGGTTCTGTTGGGTCTGCTGTAGTAACATTAGTCCTCTCTTCTGTTTGTTATATCTAGTGGTTCTGTTGGGTCTGCTGTAGTAACATTAGTCCTGTCCTCTCTTCTGTTTGTTATATCTAGTGGTTCTGTTGGGTCTGCTGTAGTAACATTAGTCCTGTCCTCTCTTCTGTTTGTTATATCTAGTGGTTCTGTTGGGTCTGCTGTAGTAACATTAGTCCTCTCTTCTGTTTGTTATGTCTAGTGGTTCTGTTGGGTCTGCTGTAGTAACATTAGTCCTCTCTTCTGTTTGTTATATCTAGTGGTTCTGTTGGGTCTGCTGTAGTAACATTAGTCCTCTCTTCTGTTTGTTATGTCTAGTGGTTCTGTTGGGTCTGCTGTAGTAACATTAGTCCTCTCTTCTGTTTGTTATATCTAGTGGTTCTGTTGGGTCTGCTGTAGTAACATTAGTCCTCTCTTCTGTTTGTTATATCTAGTGGTTCTGTTGGGTCTGCTGTAGTAACATTAGTCCTCTCTTCTGTTTGTTATATCTAGTGGTTCTGTTGGGTCTGCTGTAGTAACATTAGTCCTCTCTTCTGTTTGTTATGTCTAGTGGTTCTGTTGGGTCTGCTGTAGTAACATTAGTCCTCTCTTCTGTTTGGTATGTCTAGTGGTTCTGTTGGGTCTGCTGTAGTAACATTAGTCCTCTCTTCTGTGTGTTATATCTAGTGGTTCTGTTGGGTCTGCTGTAGTAACATTAGTCCTCTCTTCTGTTATGTCTAGTGGTTCTGTTGGGTCTGCTGTAGTAACATTAGTCCTGTCTTCTCTTCTGTTTGTCATGTCTAGTGGTTCTGTTGGGTCTGCTGTAGTAACATTAGTCCTCTCTTCTGTTTGTTATGTCTAGTGGTTCTGTTGGGTCTGCTGTAGTAACATTAGTCCTCTCTTCTGTTTATGTCTAGTGGTTCTGTTGGGTCTGCTGTAGTAACATTAGTCCTCTCTTCTGTTTGTTATATCTAGTGGTTCTGTTGGGTCTGCTGTAGTAACATTAGTCCTCTCTTCTGTTTGTTATGTCTAGTGGTTCTGTTGGGTCTGCTGTAGTAACATTAGTCCTCTCTTCTGTTTGTTATGTCTAGTGGTTCTGTTGGGTCTGCTGTAGTAACATTAGTCCTGTCCTCTCTTCTGTTTGTTATATCTAGTGGTTCTGTTGGGTCTGCTGTAGTAACATTAGTCCTCTCTTCTGTTTGTTATATCTAGTGGTTCTGTTGGGTCTGCTGTAGTAACATTAGTCCTCTCTTCTGTTTGTTATGTCTCGTATAGTGGATCTGTTGGGTCTGCTGAAGTGGCGCTCCAACACCAGCCTGCTACAACAGAACCTCCGACAGCTGATGAAGGTCGAGGGAGGAGAGGTCGTCAAGGTGAGAGGTCAAAGTTCATAGGTAACACAATATGACCCATTAGGAGTTTTTACATTTGTATTATTGAACCAATTCGGCCCATTTGAGGTCAACTGACCTCTTCCAAGGGGAGACCTGACTAAGAAAGCAGCTTGGGACCCTGAGTCCGAGAGGAAAGGGTTGTATTCTCTGTGTAGAGGTTCCGTTTTAGTATCTCACCCTTAATCAATGTTGACAAGGCTCACTGTTATACCTTGGCAGTCTTCCTCCCTGTAAATTCACATTTTTTGGAATGAACTATACTATCAGCTTAATGACGTCTGTCTCAGGAAACACATCCCCTCCATGGTCGGGAGGTCTGGGGTTCTGCTCACCAACCAAAAATTCACAAAATGGGACAAACACCAAATTGAGAATTTGCATGCCGAATTCTGCCCCCCCAAAAATATCCTCCGTTTTGTTAGGTTCTACATAAACAAGAGGGAAGAACTACCGGACAACTATGAAACGCTCAAACCAACTTTATTGTCCCAACGGGTCAGACAGCTGAACAGACAGACATGTTCTCAGCAGCACCACTTAAGGTTTAGTGTCCTCCTGTTCTCTAGACATTACACCTTTGTTGCTAGACAGGAAGTTAATTGATCTGGGTAATAAACTGTTCTTTCTTCCTTAATGTGACCTGACCTCTGCCCCCATTCCTCACTACACCACATCTCTCCACCCTTATCAATGACCTGACCTCTGACCCCATTCCTCACTACACCACATCTCTCCACCCTTATCAGTGACCTGACCTCGACCCCCATTCCTCACTACACCACATCTCTCCACCCTTATCAGTGACCTGACCTGACCTCTGACCCCCATTCCTCACTACACCACATCTCTCCACCCTTATCAGTGACCTGACCTGACCTCTGACCCCATTCCTCACTACACCACATCTCTCCACCCTTATCAGTGACCTGACCTGACCTCTGACCCCCATTCCTCACTACACCACATCTCTCCACCCTTATCAGTGACCTGTCCTCTGCCCCCATTCCTCACTACACCACATCTCTCCACCCTTATCAGTGACCTGACCTCTGCCCCCATTCCTCACTACACCACATCTCTCCACCCTTATCAGTGACCTGACCTCTGCCCCCATTCCTCACTACACCACATCTCTCCACCCTTATCAGTGACCTGACCTCTGACCCCATTCCTCACTACACCACATCTCTCCACCCTTATCAGTGACCTGACCTGACCTCTGACCCCCATTCCTCACTACACCACATCTCTCCACCCTTATCAGTGACCTGTCCTCTGCCCCCATTCCTCACTACACCACATCTCTCCACCCTTATCAGTGACATGACCTCTGACCCCCATTCCTCACTACACCACATCTCTCCACCCTTATCAGTGACTTGACCTGACCTCTGCCCCCATTCCTCACTACACCACATCTCTCCACCCTTATCAGTGACCTGACCTCGACCCCCATTCCTCACTACACCACATCTCTCCACCCTTATCAGTGACCTGACCTCTGACCCCATTCCTCACTACACCACATCTCTCCACCCTTATCAGTGACCTGACCTCTGACCCCATTCCTCACTACACCACATCTCTCCACCCTTATCAGTGACCTGACCTCGACCCCCATTCCTCACTACACCACATCTCTCCACCCTTATCAGTGACCTGACCTCTGACCCCATTCCTCACTACACCACATCTCTCCATCCTTATCAGTGACCTGACCTCTGACCCCATTCCTCACTACACCACATCTCTCCACCCTTATCTTGCAATTTTTTTTCTGGGGTCTTGTCTGATTTCTTTTGATTTTCCCATGATGTCAAGCAAAGAGGCACTGAGTTTGAAGGTAGGCCTTGAAATACATCCACAGGTATACCTCCAATTGACTCAAATTATGTCAATTAGCCTATCAGAAGCTGCTAAAGCCATGACATCATTTTCTGGAATTTTCCAAGCTGTTTAAAGGCACAGTCAACTTAGTGTATGTAAACTTCTGACCTACTGGAATTGTGATACAGTGAAATAATCTGTCTGTAGACAATTGTTGGAAAAATTACTTGAGTCATGCACAAAGTAGATGTTCTAACCGACTTGCCAAAACTATAGTTTGTTAACAAGAAATTTGTGGAGTGTTTGAAAAACGAGTTTTAATGACTCGGGAGGGCGGGTGGCAATGATCCAGGGTCCGTGATTCGCGCGTAGCACAGAAGATGTGTTTAGCATTTTGTTGCCGTTTTCCTCAGATTTCCTTTATTAAAGGCCCCGTCTACAATACATTTGATGTCAGGATCAACAGTTTCCAGTTTGCACATCGGCAATAAACTGGAATTATCTTGGGAGGTAATGTGGTCGGCATTTGATGGTGAGTTGTTCCAGATCGGGAGAATGAAAGGACTTCCTGTACGTTACTCACAATCACAACATGAGTTGTTAATCATAAATCAAATCCCTCCGCCTTTCTTTTTCCCGGAGAGTTGTTTCTTCCTGTCCTCTCGGTGGACGGAGAACCCCGCTGGCTGAATTGATGGGGATAATAAATCCAGAAGAGAGCCATGATTCCGTAAAACAGAGTATGTTACTGTCCCTGACGTCTCTCTGGAAGGTGATCCTCGCCCTGAGCTCGTATACTTTATTGTCCAGGGACTGAGTAGTATAGCGAGTAATATACTCGGAAGCCGTGGATGATATGCACGCCACCCGAGTCTGACTAGGGGATGAGAATGAATGAATAGATAGACGACGAGAATGAATGTTTATGCATTTTTTTTTAAATGACATGTGCTTCTCAAATGGCAACCTCTTGCCCATATAGTGTACTGCTTTTGGCAGAGCCCTATAAGGGAATAGGGTGCTGTTTGAGACGCGGACTATATCCTCTCTCTGTTGTAACACGGTGTGTTTCTTGTCGTTGTAGTTTCTGCAAGACACTCTTGATGCCCTGTTTAACATTATGATGGAGAACTCAGACAGCGACACATTTGACACCCTGGTGTTTGATTCCTTGGTAAGTACAGGTTGTTTTAAAACACACACACACACACACATTAAATATTTGATTTTGTTCTGTTTCGTGTGTAGGATATTATACTGTTATACCACACTGTGGCGCTGTGACCGTATCATACAGCTGTGACTCATACACATTACTAATGTATGCATGTGTTGTCAAAGAGGAAGTTGACATAGATTCTCACAGTATCCCGTGTGGACAAACAGAATACAGACAAGTTGTCCCAGATTGTCTCTTTGCCTCTGGTCTGCCTCAGGCATTGTGTGGTTTTGAAAGAATGTTAAATACACTCCTTAACACCGTAAAGGAATGTTAGCTATGTGCCAGAGACGAGGCAGGTCCTGGGTTAGAGACAACCAGAGGACAGGGACGCCTACCTGTTGGGACGCCTACCTGTTGGGACGCCTACCTGTTGGGACGCCTACGTGTTGGGACGCCTACCTGTTTGGGGCGCCTACCTGTTGGGATGCCTACCTGTTGGGACGCGCCTACCTGTTGGGACGCCTACCTGTTGAGACGCCTACCTGTTGGGACGCCTACCTGTTGAGACGCCTACCTGTTGAGACGCCTACCTGTTGGGACGCCTACCTGTTGAGACGCCTACCTGTTGAGACGCCTACCTGTTGAGACGCCTACCTGTTTGGGACGCCTACCTGTTTGGGGCGCCTACCTGTTTGGGGCGCCTACCTGTTTGGGGCGCCTACCTGTTTGGGGCGCCTACCTGTTTGGGGCGTCTACCTGTTTGGGACGCCTACCTGTTGAGACGCCTACCTGTTGGGACGCATACCTGTTGGGACGCCTACCTGTTGGGACGCCTACCTGTTGGGGCGCCTACCTGTTGGGACGCCTACCTGTTGGGACGCCTACCTGTTTGGGACGCCTACCTGTTTGGGGCGCCTACCTGTTGGGACGCCTACCTGTTGGGACGCCTACCTGTTGGGGAGCCTACCTGTTGGGACGCCTACCTGTTGGGACGCCTACCTGTTTGGGGCGCCTACCTGTTTGGGGCGCCTACCTGTTTGGGGCGCCAACCTGTTTGGGGCGCCAACCTGTTTGGGGCGCCTACCTGTTTGGGGCGCCTACCTGTTGGGGCGCCTACCTGTTGGGACGCCTACCTGTTGGGGAGCCTACCTGTTGGGGCGCCTACCTGTTGGGGCGCCTACCTGTTGGGGCGCCTACCTGTTGGGGCGCCTACCTGTTGGGGCGCCTACCTGTTGGGGCGCCTACCTGTTGGGACGCCTACCTGTTGGGGAGCCTACCTGTTGGGACGCCTACCTGTTGGGGCGCCTACCTGGTTGGGGCGCCTACCTGGTTGGGGCGCCTACCTGGTTGGGGCGCCTACCTGGTTGGGGCGCCTACCTGTTGGGGCGCCTACCTGTTGGGGCGCCTACCTGTTGGGGCGCCTACCTACCTGTTTGGGGTGCCTACCTGTTGGGGGCGCCTACCTGTTGGGGCGCCTACCTGTTGGGGGCGCCTACCTGTTGGGGGCGCCTACCTGTTGGGGCGCCTACCTGTTCGGGGCGCCTACCTGTCCGGGGCGCCTACCTGTCCGGGGCGCCTACCTGTCCGGGGCGCCTACCTGTCCGGGGCGCCTACCTGTCCGGGACGCCTACCTGTTGGGACGCCTACCTGTTGGGGAGCCTACCTGGTTGGGGCGCCTACCTGTTGGGGCGCCTACCTGTTGGGGCGCCTACCTGTTGGGGCGCCTACCTACCTGTTTGGGGCGCCTACCTGTTGGGGGCGCCTACCTGTTGGGGCGCCTACCTGTTGGGGGCGCCTACCTGTTGGGGGCGCCTACCTGTTGGGGGCGCCTACCTGTTGGGGCGCCTACCTGTCCGGGGCACCTACCTGTCCGGGGCACCTACCTGTTGGGGCGCCTACCTGGTTGGGGCGCCTACCTGCCGATTTTCAGAATGCATTTAACTACAGCACTGTATTGCATACTAATAACACATTACATAGTTGTGTATATAACTTATAAACAGTGCTTATAACACATTATATAGTTGTGGTTAACTTATAAACAGTGCTTATAACATTATAAAAGTTGTGAATATAACTTATAAACAGTGCTTATAACATTATAAAAGTTGTGAATATAACTTATAAACAGTGCTTATAACACATTGTACCATTAATTAAATACTTTATAAGACATATGTAAAATGTCACACCACAGACACACCACAGACACACACCACACACACCACACACAGACACACACCACACACAGACACACACCACACACAGACACACACCACACACAGACACACACCACACACAGACACACACCACACACAGACACACACCACACACAGACCCACACCACACACAGACACACACCACACACAGACACACATACACACACCACACAAAGACACACACAGACACACGACACACCGGGGACACACACACACCACACACCACACACAGACACACACACACACAAACAAATACATTGAAAACATGCATGAGATCCTACAGCCCGACGGTCCATGTATTTTCCAGCCAGCTAGACGGTCCAATTACAATATCTCTCTAAAGCTGAAACAAGTAGTCGACTAAATGTCTTTACATTAGTAGAGCTGTTTGTAGTACTATATAATATTAAATCACCATCCTAATGTCTTTACAGTAATAGAGGTGTTTGTAGTACTATATAGTATTAAATCACCATCCTAATGTCTTTGTGGCTATTCCATTGATTTTAACTTCTGACGCACCTTATTGTACAACCCCTGTATCATGAAATGTTATATATGTGGTTTTGTGATAGTCACCTATGACTAGGTAATTGGCAGTGGAGCCGGCTCCCCTTATCCAGAGAGAAACTACAGAGAGAACGCCTACTGCGTCTTACATTATCTGGGGGAAACAATAGAGAAAATTTGGCTTTTCATTATTTCCAATCTACATTTCATTTCCTCCTCTCTCTCCTTTTTGTCCATTTTCAATGAAGACAGAAAATGTCTAGTTTTTTGCTCCCAACTCTTTTGTGACCGTACGGTTTGTGTTTTTAATTAATTTGTTTCTGTTTATTTTGTTTTGGCAGGTATTCATAATTGGACTGATTTCAGACAGGAAGTTTCAGCACTTTAACCCTGTCCTTGAAACCTACATCCGCAAGCATTTCAGTGCTACTCTGGCGTACACGTGAGTACCGCTTATTACTACTTTGGCGTACACGTGAGTACCGCTTATTACTACTCTGGCGTACACGTGAGTACCGCTTATTACTGCTCTGGCGTACACGTGAGTACCGCTTATTACTGCTCTGGCGTACACGTGAGTACCGCTTATTACTACTCTGGCGTACACGTGAGTACCGCGTATTACTACTCTGGCGTACACGTGAGTACCGCTTATTACTACTCTGGCGTACACGTGCGTACCGCTTATTACTACTCTGGCGTACACGTGAGTACCGCTTATTACTACTCTGGTGTACACGTGAGTACCGCTTATTACTACTCTGGCGTACACGTGAGTACAGCTTATTACTACTCTGGCGTACACGTGAGTACAGCTTATTACTACTCTGGCGTACACGTGAGTACCGCTTATTACTACTCTGGCGTACACGTGAGTACCGCTTATTACTACTCTGGCGTACACGTGAGTACAGCTTATTACTACTCTGGCGTACACGTGAGTACAGCTTATTACTACTCTGGCGTACACGTGAGTACCGCTTATTACTACTCTGGCGTACACGTGAGTACCGCTGATTACTACTCTGGCGTACACGTGAGTACCGCTTATTACTACTCTGGCGTACACGTGAGTACCGCTTATTGCTACTCTGGCGTACACGTGAGTACCGCTGATTACTACTCTGGCGTACACGTGAGTACCGCTGATTACTACTCTGGCGTACACGTGAGTACAGCGTATTACTACTCTGGTGTACACGTGAGTACCGCTTATTACTACTAGAGAAATATACTGAGTGGACAAAACATTAGGAACACCTGCTCTTTCAATGACAGACTGACCAGGTGAATCCAGGTAAACGCTATGATCCCTTATTGAGGTCACCTGTTAAATCCACTTCAATTCGTGTAGATGAAGGAGAGGAGACGGGTTAAAGAAGGATTTCTGAGCCTGGAGACATGGATTGTGTCTGTGTGTAATTCAGAGGGTAAATGGGAAAGACAAAAGATTTAAGTGCCTTTAAACGCGGTATGGTAGTAGGTGGCAGGCGCACCGGTTTGAGTCAAGAACTGCAACGCTGCAGGGTCTTTCCACACTCAACCGTTTCCTGTGTGTATCAAGAATGGTTCACCACCCACCACCTGAATTTCTTTGAGCCAATCAGTTGTGCTGTAACAAGGTAGGTGTGGTTTACAGAAGCCCTATTTGGTAAAAGTCCATATCAAGAACAGCTCAAATAAGCAAAGAGAAACAACAGTCCCTCATTACTTTAAGACATGATGGGTCAGTCAGTACGGAACATTTCAATAACTTTTAAAGTTTCTTCAAGTGCAGTCGCAAAAAAACCCTTCATGGTGTTATTTAATAGTGTTGATGTCTTCGCTATTGTTCTAAAATGTAGAAAATAGTAAAAAATAAAGAAAAAGCCTTGAATGAGTAGGTGTAGTTTTAATGACTCCAACCTAAGTGTATGTAAACTTCCCACTTCAACTGTATTTACCAGATGCTACTGTGGGTCTAGTGAAATGCTTTAGTGTTCCCAGCTCCAATAGTGCAGTAGTATCTAACACTTCACAACAACACACACATCTAAACGTTAAAGGATGTAATTAAGACACGTATAAATATTAGGATGAGCAACGTCGGAATGCCATTGACTACAATACAGTAGAAGCTGCCCAAGGTCCTGAAGAACTATGTAGAGAATGCAGAGAAGGTGACGGACCAGCTATATAATATCTAATGTAATGTGTGTATATATATGTGTGTATGTACTTCAGGAAACTGACCAGGGTCCTGAAGAACTATGTGGAGAATGCAGAGAGGCTGACAGAACAGCTGCTGAAGGCCATGAAAGCTCTGGAGTACATATTCAAGTTCATAGTGCGCTCCAGGGTCCTCTTCAACCAGTAAGTGTTACACACACACACACACACACACACACACACACACGCCTAAACACACACCTACACACACACCTACACACACCTACACACACACCTACACACACCTACACACACCTACACACACACACACACACACACACACACACACACACACACACACACACACACACACACACACACCTACACACACACCCCTACACACACACACACACACACACACCCCTACACACACACACACACACACACCTACACACACACCCCTACACACTACTCTGCTCAAATCGTTCATGTGAATAATATGACTTTAGTGTTGATTAGTCCGTCTGTGTCCGTTTCCGTTTGAATGTAAATATTGACAGTAGGAAGTACATGGTATGTAACATGCTACAGGGCCTTCACAAAGTATTCATACCCCTTGACTTATTCCTTGTTTGGTTGTGTTACTGCCTGAATTTAAAATTGATTAAAATTAAAAACAATTCTCTCCCATCTACACACAATACCCCATAATGACACATTTTTGTGCAAATGTATTGAAAATTAAATACAGAAATATCTCATTTACGGAAGTGTCCATACTTCTGAGTCAATACATGTTAGAATCATCTTTGGCAGCCATTACAGCTGTGAGTCTTTCTGGCTAAGTCTCTAAAAGCTTTGCACAACCTGGATTGTACAATATTTGCACATTATTCTTTTTTAAATTATTCAAACTCTTGTCAAGTTGGTTGCTGATCATTGCTAGACAGCCATTTACAAGTCTTGCCATAGATTTTCAAGCCGATTTCAGTCAAAGCTGTAACTTGGTCCCTCAGCAACATTCAATGTTGTCCTGGAAAGCAAGAATCATGTCTCTGTCTGTCTGTCTCTGTCTGTCTCTGTCTGTCTGTCTGTCTCTGTCTCTGTCTCTGTCTCTGTCTCTGTCTCTGTCTGTCTGTCTTCACTCCTCAGAAGTGTTCCACTGGCCAGCCAGAGCCCTGAGAACCCTGTCTGTCTGTCTGTGTCTGTCTGTCTGTCCTCACTCCTCCAAGCAGAAGAGTAGGGCCCAGTGAGAGTGCCTGAGTCAGAGGACTGACTGGCTTTTCACTATTCACTATATGGGTCCTGGTCAAAGTACTGCCCCATAGGGAGTAGTGTGCCATTTTGAACACAGCCTCTGAACTCTGCTTTGTAGCACCACATGAGAGGAAGGAAGGATGGTTTCAGTAGTTGTTGTGAAACCTCAGAGTGGTGCTTCAAATCCCCTGTAAGCCCCCTCAACTCAACAGTGGCTATTCCCTATCTCTGCCTGCCTGCCTGTCTGTACTGCCTGTCTGTACTGTCTGTCTGTCTCTTATACAGACTCTCATCATGTAGATAACAACCACCTAACCTGGCTTCAAATAGTAGTGGCTATTCCCTATCTCTGCCTGCCTGTCTGTGTCTGTCTGTCTGTCTGTCTGTGTTATACAGACTCTCATCATGTAGATGGCAACCACCTAACCTGGCTTCAAATAATAGTGGCTATTTGATTGGCAAGCTCAATCAAGCACATCTATAGTGTTTGAAATATATCAGATACTACTTGAACCCAGGTATGGCAACCTGCATTACCGTGTCTGTGTCTGGAAGTAACAGTGTGAAGTTGGATGTGGAAAAACCCCCTCTAAACATGTATTGTCCCACTCAGCAGTGTATGAGGAAGAAACCCCCTCTAAACATGTCTTGTCCCCCTCAGCAGTGTAGGAGGAAGAAACCCCCTCTAAACATGTATTGTCCCCCTTCAGCAGTGTAGGAGGAAGAAACCCCCTCTAAACATGTATTGTCCCCCCTTCAGCAGTGTAGGAGGAGGAAACACCCTCTAAACATGTCTCCCTCAGCAGTGTAGGAGGAAGAAACCCCCTCTAAACATGTCTTGACCCCCTCAGCAGTGTAGGAGGAAGAAACCCCCTCTAAACATGTCTTGTCCCCCTCAGCAGTGTAGGAGGAGGAAACCCCCTCTAAACATGTCCCCCTCAGCAGTGTAGGATGAAGAAACCCCCTCTAAACATGTCTTGTCCCCCCTCAGCAGTGTAGGAGGAAGAAACCCCCTCTAAACATGTCTTGTCTCCCTCAGCAGTGTAGGAGGAAGAAACCCCCTCTAAACATGTCTCCCTCAGCAGTGTAGGAGGAAGAAACCCCCTCTAAACATGTCTTGTCCCCCTCAGCAGTGTAGGAGGAAGAAACCCCCTCTAAACATGTCTTGTCCCCCTCAGCAGTGTAGGATGAAGAAACCCCCTCTAAACATGTCTTGTCCCCCCTCAGCAGTGTAGGAGGAAGAAACCCCCTCTAAACATGTCTTGTCCCCCTCAACAGTGTAGGACGAAGAAACCCCCTCTAAACATGTCTTGTCCCCCCTCAGCAGTATAGTAGGAAGAAACCCCCTCTAAACATGTCTTGTCCCCCTCAGCAGTGTAGGAGGAAGAAACCCCCTCTAAACATGTCTTGTCCCCCTCAGCAGTGTAGGAGGAAGAAACCCCCTCTAAACATGTCTTGTCCCCCCTCAGCAGTGTAGTAGGAAGAAACCCCCTCTAAACATGTCTTGTCCCCCTCAGCAGTGTAGGAGGAAGAAACCCCCTCTAAACATGTATTGTCCCCCCTCAGCAGTGTAGTAGGAAGAAACCCCCTCTAAACATGTCTTGTCCCCCTCAGCAGTGTAGGAGGAAGAAACCCCCTCTAAACATGTCTCCCTCAGCAGTGTAGGAGGAAGAAACCCCCTCTAAACATGTCTTGTCCCCCTCAGCAGTGTAGGAGGAATAAACCCCATCTAAACATGTCTTGTCCCCCTCAGCAGTGTAGGAGGAAGAAACACCCTCTAAACATGTATTGTCCCCCTCAGCAGTGTAGAAGGAAGAAACCCCCTCTAAACATGTCTTGTCCCCCTCAGCAGTGTAGAAGGAAGAAACCCCCTCTAAACATGTCTTGTCCCCCTCAGCAGTGTAGGAGGAAGAAACCCCCTCTAAACATGTCTTGTCCCCCTCAGCAGTGTAGAAGGAAGAAACCCCCTCTAAACATGTCTTGTCCCCCTTCAGCAGTGTAGGAGGAAGAAACCCCCTCTAAACATGTCTATTCCCCCCTCAGCAGTGTAGGAGGAAGAAACCCCCTCTAAACATGTCTTGTCCCCCTCAGCAGTGTAGGAGGAAGACACCCCCTCTAAACATGTCTTGTCCCCCCTTCAGCAGTGTAGGAGGAAGAAACCCCCTCTAAACATGTATTGTCCCACTCAGCAGTGTATGAGGAAGAAACCCCCTCTAAACATGTCTTGTCCCCCTCAGCAGTGTAGGAGGAAGAAACCCCCTCTAAACATGTCTTGTCCCCCTTCAGCAGTGTAGGAGGAAGAAACCCCCTCTAAACATGTATTGTCCCCCCTTCAGCAGTGTAGGAGGAGGAAACACCCTCTAAACATGTCTCCCTCAGCAGTGTAGGAGGAAGAAACCCCCTCTAAACATGTCTTGACCCCCTCAGCAGTGTAGGAGGAGGAAACACCCTCTAAACATGTCTCCCTCAGCAGTGTAGGAGGAAGAAACCCCCTCTAAACATGTCTTGTCCCCCTCAGCAGTGTAGGAGGAGGAAACCCCCTCTAAACATGTCCCCCTCAGCAGTGTAGGATGAAGAAACCCCCTCTAAACATGTCTTGTCCCCCCTCAGCAGTGTAGGAGGAAGAAACCCCCTCTAAACATGTCTTGTCTCCCTCAGCAGTGTAGGAGGAAGAAACCCCCTCTAAACATGTCTTGTCCCCCCTCAGCAGTATAGTAGGAAGAAACCCCCTCTAAACATGTCTTGTCCCCCTCAACAGTGTAGGAGGAATAAACCCCATCTAAACATGTCTTGTCCCCCTCAGCAGTGTAGGAGGAAGAAACCCCCTCTAAACATGTATTGTCCCCCTCAGCAGTGTAGAAGGAAGAAACCCCCTCTAAACATGTCTTGTCCCCCTCAGCAGTGTAGAAGGAAGAAACCCCCTCTAAACATGTATTTTCCCCCTCAGCAGTGTAGGAGGAGGAAACCCCCTCTAAACATGTCCCCCTTCAGCAGTGTAGGAGGAAGAAACCCCCTCTAAACATGTCCCCCTCAGCAGTGTAGGAGGAAGAAACCCCCTCAACATGTCTTGTCCCCCTCAGCAGTGTAGGAGGAAGAAACCCCCTCTAAACATGTATTTTCCCCCTCAGCAGTGTAGGAGGAGGAAACCCCCTCTAAACATGTCCCCCTTCAGCAGTGTAGGAGGAAGAAACCCCCTCTAAACATGTATTTTCCCCCTCAGCAGTGTAGGAGATGGAAACCCCCTCTAAACATGTCCCCCTTCAGCAGTGTAGGAGGAAGAAACCCCCTCTAAACATGTCCCCCTCAGCAGTGTAGGAGGAAGAAACCCCCTCTAAACATGTCTTGTCCCCTTCTGCAGTGTAGGAGGAAGAAACCCCCTCTAAACATGTCCCCCTCAGCAGTGTAGGAGGAAGAAACCCCCTCTAAACATGTCCCCCTCAGCAGTGTAGGAGGAAGAAACCCCCTCTAAACATGTCTTGTCCCCCTCAGCAGTGTAGGAGGAAGAAACCCCCTCTAAACATGTCTTGTCCCCCTCAGCAGTGTAGAAGGAAGAAACCCCCTCTAAACATGTCTTGTCCCCCCTTCAGCAGTGTAGGAGGAAGACACCCCCTCTAAACATGTCTTGTCCCCCCTTCAGCAGTGTAGGAGGAAGACACCCCCTCTAAACATGTCCCCCTCAGCAGTGTAGGAGGAAGAAACCCCCTCTAAACATGTCTTGTCCCCCTCAGCAGTGTAGAAGGAAGAAACCCCCTCTAAACATGTATTTTCCCCCTCAGCAGTGTAGGAGGAGGAAACCCCCTCTAAACATGTCCCCCTTCGGCAGTGTAGGAGGAAGAAACCCCCTCTAAACATGTCCCCCTCAGCAGTGTAGGAGGAAGAAACCCCCTCAACATGTCTTGTCCCCCTCAGCAGTGTAGGAGGAAGAAACCCCCTCTAAACATGTATTTTCCCCCTCAGCAGTGTAGGAGGAGGAAACCCCCTCTAAACATGTCCCCCTCAGCAGTGTAGGAGGAAGAAACCCCCTCTAAACATGTATTTTCCCCCTCAGCAGTGTAGGAGATGGAAACCCCCTCTAAACATGTCCCCCTTCAGCAGTGTAGGAGGAAGAAACCCCCTCTAAACATGTCCCCCTCAGCAGTGTAGGAGGAAGAAACCCCCTCTAAACATGTCTTGTCCCCTTCTGCAGTGTAGGAGGAAGAAACCCCCTCTAAACATGTCCCCCTCAGCAGTGTAGGAGGAAGAAACCCCCTCTAAACATGTCCCCCTCAGCAGTGTAGGAGGAAGAAACCCCCTCTAAACATGTCTTGTCCCCCTCAGCAGTGTAGGAGGAAGAAACCCCCTCTAAACATGTCTTGTCCCCCTCAGCAGTGTAGAAGGAAGAAACCCCCTCTAAACATGTCTTGTCCCCCCTTCAGCAGTGTAGGAGGAAGACACCCCCTCTAAACATGTCTTGTCCCCCCTTCAGCAGTGTAGGAGGAAGACACCCCCTCTAAACATGTCCCCCTCAGCAGTGTAGGAGGAAGAAACCCCCTCTAAACATGTCTTGTCCACCTCAGCAGTGCAGGAGGAAGAAACCCCCTCTAAACATGTCTTGTCCCCCCTCAGCAGTGTAGGAGGAAGAAACCCCCTCTAAACATGTCTTCCTCAGCAGTGTAGGAGGAAGAAACCCCCTCTAAACATGTCTTGTCCCCCCTCAGCAGTGTAGGAGGAAGAAACCCCCTCTAAACATGTCTTGTCCCCCTTCAGCAGTGTAGGAGGAAGAAACCCCCTCTAAACATGTCTTGTCCCCCCTCAGCAGTGTAGGAGGAAGAAACCCCCTCTAAACATGTCTTGTCCCCCTTCAGCAGTGTAGAAGGAAGAAACCCCCTCTAAACATGTCTTGACCCCCTCAGCAGTGTAGGAGGAAGAAACCCCCTCTAAACATGTCCCCCTCAGCAGTGTAGGAGGAAGAAACCCCCTCTAAACATGTCTTGTCCCCCTCAGCAGTGTAGGAGGAAGAAACCCCCTCTAAACATGTCTTGTCCCCCCTTCAGCAGTGTAGGAGGAAGAAACCCCCTCTAAACATGTCTTGTCCCCTTCAGCAGTGTAGCAAAGTGAAGAGTAACTTGTGTTTTTCTCAGTAATCACTAATATACATCCGTACCATCCGGAGACTGTAGACACACATCATTAGTTTAATTCCCCCACAAAGCACCTAATTTTATAGTTCCGTTCCCGTTTGGGGAGGTTTACATGCCTTGTGCAAGTGAGTGGGATACAAGCCGTGTTGTTGGGATTAGAGATGAGAGAATAGAGGCTTTACTTTAATCTACTGTCTTGCACTCCTGTTTTGCACCGTACAAAGAGTTACAGGGTATAGTACAGGTTCTGTCTCCCTACAAAGGGTTACAGTCCAGGTTCTGTCTCCATACAAAGGGTTACAGTCCAGGTTCTGTCTCCCTACAAAGGGTTACAGTCCAGGTTCTGTCTCCCTACAAAGGGTTACAGTCCAGGTTCTGTCTCCATACAAAGGGTTACAGTCCAGGTTCTGTCTCCATACAAAGGGTTACAGTCCAGGTTCTGTCTCCATACAAAAGGGTTACAGTCCAGGTTCTGTCTCCATACAAAGGGTTACAGTCCAGGTTCTGTCTCCATACAAAGGGTTACAGTCCAGGTTCTGTCTCCATACAAAGGGTTACAGTCCAGGTTCTGTCTCCATACAAAGGGTTACAGTCCAGGTTCTGTCTCCATACAAAAGGGTTACAGTCCAGGTTCTGTCTCCATACAAAGGGTTACAGTCCAGGTTCTGTCTCCATACAAAGGGTTACAGTCCAGGTTCTGTCTCCATACAAAGGGTTACAGTACAGGTTCTGTCTCCATACTGTCATGTCTTTGGCGTCATTAAAAGTGAAGACTGGTATTTTATCAAATCAATTCTCTGTATTTATTATTACGTGATTAAACTAATCATGTAAATGTAATTAACTAGGAAGTCGGGCCACCAAGGAAAATCTTCAGATTACAAAGTTATAATTTTCCTAATATAACTCTTCAGATATTTTAATATCTGATCAGTTAGTCTTCTAATTAATGAATTATTCTTTGCCTCACGTTAGTCTCATTCCAAACGTCGTAAATTGTTATCTGCACGAACCCAGCCTTTACCATGAATCATCCATACACCAATTGGCTTAATCATTTACTAACTAACTAATCACAGAAATGCATAAACAAACAACAGTAGATATGGTTACAAGGAAATGAAAGTGGAGGTTCCCTAGTGGTCTAAGCCGATATGACGGCTTGGTGGACAAAGGGAAGTGGGTGTGGCCTGAGAACACGAGGGAAAGACAAAAGGAATCACTACACAGTTGCTAATTATATTAATTGAAATGCTAATCCTTTGCACATGAACGCTCACTCATTCAGGAATAATTGCGCAATCAATATATATTTACACCCAGTGTGTCGTTGTGATTTCTGTTGGGAGCCGGACCATCCAGAGTCAGTTCATCAGCGTCTCTCTTTCTGCTTCCCTGAAGATCAAAGTCTTTCGTGGTTAGAACGGATACTTCAGAGTACCATTCAGAAATGTTCTCAAAGAATAGTTGCACCCACCTGGTGTCCTAGGTCTAAATCAGGCCCTGGTCATTAATATCATCCACCTGGTGTCCCAGGTCTAAATCAGGCCCTGATCATTAATATCACCCACCTGGTGTTCCAGGTCTAAATCAGGCCCTGATCATTAATATCACCCACCTGGTGTCCCAGGTCTAAATCAGGCCCTAATCAGTAATATCACCCACCTGGTGTCCCGGGTCTAAATCAGGCCCTGATCATTAATATCATCCACCTGGTGTCCCAGGTCTAAATCAGTCCCTGATCATTAATATCACCCACCTGGTGTTCCAGGTCTAAATCAGACCCTGATCATTAATATCACCCACCTGGTGTCCCAGGCCTAAATCAGGCCCTGATCATTAATATCATCCACCTGGTGTCCCAGGTCTAAATCAGTCCCTGATCATTAATATCACCCACCTGGTGTTCCAGGTCTAAATCAGGCCCTGGTCACAGCAATAATGTACCTCGGGGGTTTGTGATATATGGCCAGTATACCACGACTAAGGCCCTCCGCGTTGCATCATGGGTAAGAACAGCCCTTAGCCGTGGTATAATGGCCATATACTACACCTCCTCTGGCCTGATTCCTTCATTATAAAACAGTTAGGAAGCCTTGTACCTAGCGATCACATCACATCTTGTCACAGTAATAATCACAGTAAATGAACTGTTCTTCCCCATACGTAAAGTATTTCAGAATAATAGGCATCTCTTTTGCTATGCCAGGACTTGCCGTTATTGTCCCTACTTTTGGCGCTGGAAGCAGGCAGGCTGGAGGGGTGGAGCCTGCTTGTTTTCGATGCTAATGACCACCAGCAATGATCAATGTATTTTTATCTTGTTTGGTATTTGCATGGAGAACCCATGCAGAGCCTGCAGTCAGTGGGCACTGGTTTGATGGGTAGAGAACAGTGACATAACAATGACAGAGAAGTGGCCAACTGGCATCCGGCTACAGGGGACCTGTTTACATCTCTGTGTGAGCTAACAGCAGGTCTCTGATTGTGTGTGGAGGGACTTTGTGAAAGGTCTCTTAATCATTGGTTTTAATTCCTCCTCTCCTCCCTTTCTCTCTCCTCTTTCTCCTGCTCTCTTCCTCATTCTCTCCTACCGCCCCCTCTCCTCCTATCCCTCTTCCCTCTCTCTTTTCTCCCCATCCTTCTCTCCCTCCATCCCTCTCTCCCTCCATCCCTCTCTCCCTACATCCCTCTTTTCTCCCCATCCCTCTCTCCCTCCATCCCTCTCTCCCTCCATCCCTCTCTCCCTACATCCCTCTTTTCTCTCCTCCCTCTCCCTCCATCCCTCTCTCCTCTCCTCTCTCTCCCGCCATCCCTCTCTCCTCTCCCTCTCCCTCCATCCCTCTCTCCTCTCCCTCCATCTCTGTCGCCCTCCATTCCTCTTTCCTCTCCCTCCATCCCTCTCTCCATCCCTCTCCTCTCCCTCTCTCTCTCCTCTCCTCTCTCTCTCCTCTCCTCTCTCTCTCCCTCCATCCCTCTCTCCATCCCTCTCTCCTCTCCCTACATCCCTCACTCCTCTCCTCCCTCCCTCCCTTCATCACTCTCTTCTCCCTCCCTCCATCATCTCTCCTCTTCCTCCCTCCATCATCTCTCCTCTTCTCCCCAGACTGTATGAGAACAAAGGAGAAGCAGACTTCATGGAGTCCTTGAGGAATCTCTTCACTTCCTTCAATGAAATGATGAACCTCAACTCTGAGAACACAGGCATGGTGAAGGTAGGACATCATTCATATAGTCTGTCTCTGCTTCAGAGTGATGCCTTTTGTGTTTCCATGGTATTCTATTTATGTCTCCCTGTGTATATCTAGTCTCTAGTTCCCATCCCATGTCCACTACGTGTCCATTTGTATCATGCTCCCCTATGGGTAAAGGACAATATACAGTACATTCAGTTAGGACGCACCACACCTTTATTTTTACTTTTTTCTACATTGTAGAATAATAGTGAAGACATCAAAACTATGAAATAACACATATGGAATCATGTAGTAACCAAAAAAGTTTTAAACAAAAATATTTTAGATTTTAGATTCTTATAAGTAGCCAATCTTTGCCTTGATGCCAGCTTTGCACACACTTGGCATTCTCTCAACCAGCCTCACCTGGAATGCTTTTCCAACAGTCTTGAAGGAGTTCTCACATATGCTGAGCACTTGTTGGCTGCTTGTCCTTTACTCTACGGTTCAACTCAATCCCAAACCATCACAATTGGGTTGAGGTCAGGTGATTGTGGAGGCCAGGTCATCTGATGCAGCACTCCATCACTCTCCTTGGTCAAGTAGCCCTTACACAGCCTGGGGGTGTGTTTTGGGTCATTGTCCTGTTGACAAAACAAATGATAGCCCAAACTAGATGTGATGGTGTATCGCTGCAGAATTCTGTGGTAGCCATGCTGGTTAAGTGTGCCTTGAATTCAAAATAAATCACATACCGTGTCACCAGCAAAGCACCATAACACCTCCTCCTCCATGCTTCATGGTGGGAACCACACATGCGGAGATCATCCGTTCACCTACTCTGCGTCTCACAAAGACACGGCGGTTGGAACCAAAAATCTCAAATTTGGACTCATCAGACCAAAGGACAGATTTCCACCAGTCTAATGTCCATTTCTCGTGTTTCTTGGCCCAAGCAAGTCTCTTCTTATTATTGGTCTCTTATAGTAGTGGTTTCTTAGCAGCAATTGAACCATGAAGGCCTGATTCACGCAGTCTCCTCTGAACAGTGGATGTTGAGATGTGTCTGTTACTTGAACTCTGTGAAGAATTTATTTGGTCTGCAATCTGAGGTGCAGTTACTGCTAATGAACTTATCCTCTGCAGCAAAGGTAATTCTGGGTCTTCCTTTCCTGTGGTGGTCCTCTTAAGAGCCAGGTTCATCATAGCGCTTGATGGTTTTTGCTACTACACTTGAAGAAACTTTCAAAGTTCTTGAAAATTAAAGTAATGATGGACTGTCGTTTCTCTTTGCTTATTTGATCTGTTCTTGCCATAATATGGACTTGGTCTTTTACCAAATAGGGCTCTTCTGTATCTACCTTGTCACAACACAACTGATTGGCTCAAACGCATTAAGAAGGAAAGCAATTCCACAAATTAACTTTTAAGGCACACCTGTTAACTGAAAGGCATTCCAGGTGACTACCTCATGAAGCTGGTTGAGAGAATGCCAAGAGTGTGCAAAGCTGTCATCAAGGCAAAGGGTTTCTATTTTAAGAATCTGAAATATATTTTTGTATTTGTTTATCACTTTTTTGGTTCCTACATGATTCCATATGTGTTATTTCATAGTTTTGATGCCCTCACTATTATTCTACAGTCTAGAAACTAGTAAAACATTTAAAAATAACCTGGAATGAGTGGGTGTGTCCAGACTTTTGACTGGTAGTGAATCTGTTATTGTTGTCTGTGTGTTGTTCCCCTCTTTATTCATATGTCTTTCTGAATAGATTTCTCCATGTGTCTCCCTCTGTGTTCATGTATTTCTGAATAGATTTCTCCATGTGCCTCCCTCTGTGTTCATGTCTTTCTGAATAGATTTCTCCATGTGTCTCCCTCTGTGTTCATGTCTTTCTGAATAGATTTCTCCATGTGTCTCCCTCTGTGTTCATGTCTTTCTGAATAGATTTCTCCATGTGTCTCCTTCTCCTCTTTATTCATATGTCTTTCTGAATAGATTTCTCCATGTGTCTCCCTCTGTGTTCATGTCTTTCTGAATAGATTTCTCCATGTGTCTCCCTCTCCTCTTTATTCATATGTATTTCTGAATAGATTTCTCCATGTGCCTCCCTCTCCTCTTTATTCATATGTCTTTCTGAATAGATTTCTCCATGTGTCTCCCTCTCCTCTTTATTCATATGTATTTCTGAATAGATTTCTCCATTTGTCTCCCTCTCCTCTGTATTCATTGTCTTTCTGAATAGATTTCTCCATGTGTCTCCCTCTCCTCTGTATTCATTGTCTTTCTGAATAGATTTCTCCATGTGTCTCCCTCTCCTCTGTATTCATTGTCTTTCTGAATAGATTTCTCCATGCGTCTCCCTCTGTATTCATTGTCTTTCTGAATAGATTTCTCCATGTACCTCCCTCTCCTCTGTGTTCATATGTATTTCTTCTGCAACTGTTATCTCTCTGTGTTCTCTCTGATCTGACCTGTTCTGTGTCCTGGGACATCTTTCTCTCTGATCTGACCTGTTCTGTGTCCTGGGACATCTCTGCGTTCCTCCTCTTTAGCTCCTCCTCAAGGTATTTTCTGATCCCTCCCCTCCCTCCCCTCCCTCCCCTCCCTCCCTCCCTCGCTCTCGCTCTCTCGCTCGCTCTCTCTCTCGCTCTCTCGCTCTCTCGCTCGCTCGCTCTCTCTCTCGCTCTCTCTCTCTCTCTCTCTCTCTCTCTCTCTCTCTCTCTCTCTCTCTCTCTCTCTCTCTCTCTCTCTCTCTCTCTCTCTCTCTCTCTCGCCCTCTCTCTCTCTCTCGCCCTCTCGCCCTCTCGCCCTCTCGCCCTCTCGCCCTCTCGCCCTCTCGCCCTCTCGCCCTCTCGCCCTCTCGCCCTCTCGCCCTCTCGCCCTCTCTCTCTCTCTCGCCCTCTCTCTCTCTCTCGCCCTCTCGCCCTCCCTCCTTTAACCAGGCCTTTTGGAAGTCTTGTAACACAGTTGAATTGTTGCACCGTTAAAAGTGCTCCTTATAAACGGTTTGTTAATCAGAAATAGAGGGTAGCGGGCAGCGGTAGGGCCTCTGGGCAGCGGTAGCGCCTCTGGGCAGCGGTAGGGCCTCTGGGCAGCGCTAGGGCCTCTGGACAGTGGTAGGGCCTCTACCAGTGTAGGGCCTCTGGGCAGTGGTAGGGCCTCTGGGCAGTGGTAGGGCCTCTGGGCAGTGGTAGGGCCTCTGGGCAGTGGTAGGGCCTCTGGGCAGTGGTAGGGCCTCTGGGCAGTGGTAGGGCCTCTGGGCAGTGGTAGGGCCTCTGGGCAGTGGTAGGGCCTCTGGACAGTGGTAGGGCCTCTGGACAGTGGTAGGGCCTCTGGACAGTGGTAGGGCCTCTACCAGTGTAGGGCCTCTGGGCAGTGGTAGGGCCTCTGGGCAGTGGTAGGGCCTCTGGGCAGTGGTAGGGCCTCTGGGCAGTGGTAGGGCCTCTGGGCAGTGGTAGGGCCTCTGGGCAGTGGTAGGGCCTCTGGGCAGTGGTAGGGCCTCTGGGCAGTGGTAGGGCCTCTGGACAGTGGTAGGGCCTCTGGACAGTGGTAGGGCCTCTGGACAGTGGTAGGGCCTCTGGACAGTGGTAGGGCCTCTGGACAGTGGTAGGGCCTCTGGACAGTGCAGTGGTAGGGCCTCTGGACAGTGGTATGGCCTCTGGGCAGTGGTAGGGCCTCTGGGCAGTGCAGCGGTAGGGCCTCTGGACAGTGGTAGGGCCTCTGGGCAGTGCAGTGGTAGGGCCTCTGGACAGTGGTATGGCCTCTGGGCAGTGCAGCGGTAGGGCCTCTGGGCAGTGCAGCGGTAGGGCCTCTGGGCAGCGCAGCGGTAGGGCCTCTGGGCAGCGCAGCGGTAGGGCCTCTGGGCAGCGCAGCGGTAGGGCCTCTGGGCAGCGCAGCGGTAGGGCCTCTGGGCAGCGCAGCGGTAGGGCCTCTGGGCAGCGCAGCGGTAGGGCCTCTGGGTAGTGCAGCGGTAGGGCCTCTGGGCAGCGGTAGGGCCTCTGGGCAGCGGTAGGGCCTCTGGGCAGCGGTAGGGCCTCTGGGCAGCGGTAGGGCCTCTGGGCAGCGTTAGGGCCTCTGGGCAGTGCAGTGGTAGGGCCTCTGGGCAGCGGTAGGGCCTCTGGGCAGCGGTAGGGCCTCTGGACAGCGGTAGGGCCTCTGGGCAGCGGTAGGGCCTCTGGGCAGCGGTAGTGACTCTGGATAGTGGTAGGGCCTCTGGGCAGCGGTAGGGACTCTGGATAGCGGTAGGGCCTCTGGGCAGCGGTAGGGCCTCTGGATAGCGGTAGGGCCTCTGGGCAGCGGTAGGGCCTCTGGGCAGCGGTAGGGCCGCTGGGCAGCGGTAGGGCCTCTGGGCAGCGGTAGGGCCTCTGGGCAGCGGTAGGGGCTTTGGGCAGCGGTAGGGCCTCTGGGCAGCGGTAGGGCCTCTGGGCAGCGGTAGGGCCTCTGGGCAGCGGTAGGGCCTCTGGGCAGTGCAGCGGTAGGGCCTCTGGGCAGTGCAGCGGTAGGGCCTCTGGGCAGCGCAGCGGTAGGGCCTCTGGGCAGCGCAGCGGTAGGGCCTCTGGGCAGCGCAGCGGTAGGGCCTCTGGGCAGCGCAGCGGTAGGGCCTCTGGGCAGCGGTAGGGCCTCTGGACAGCGGTAGGGCCTCTGGACAGTGTAGGGCAGTGGTAGGGCCTCTGGGCAGTGGTAGGGCCTCTGGACAGTGCAGTGGTAGTGCCTCTGGACAGTGGTAGGGTCTCTGGGCAGTGCAGCGGTAGGGCCTCTGGGCAGTGCAGCGGTAGGGCCTCTGGGCAGTGCAGCGGTAGGGCCTCTGGACAGTGGTAGGGCCTCTGGGCAGTGCAGTGGTAGGGCCTCTGGGCAGTGCAGTGGTAGGGCCTCTGGACAGTGGTATGGCCTCTGGGCAGTGGTAGGGCCTCTGGGCAGTGCAGCGGTAGGGCCTCTGGGCAGTGCAGCGGTAGGGCCTCTGGGCAGTGCAGCGGTAGGGCCTCTGGGCAGCGCAGCGGTAGGGCCTCTGGGCAGCGCAGCGGTAGGGCCTCTGGGCAGCGCAGCGGTAGGGCCTCTGGGCAGCGCAGCGGTAGGGCCTCTGGGCAGCGCAGCGGTAGGGCCTCTGGGCAGCGGTAGGGCCTCTGGGCAGCGGTAGGGTCTCTGGGCAGCGGTAGGGCCTCTGGGCAGCGGTAGGGCCACTGGGCAGCGGTAGGGCCTCTGGGCAGCGGTAGGGCCTCTGGGCAGCGGTAGGGCCTCTGGGCAGCGGTAGTGGTAGGGACTTTGGATAGTGGTAGGGACTCTGGGCAGCGGTAGGGACTCTGGATAGCGGTAGGGCCTCTGGGCAGCGGTAGGGCCTCTGGGCAGCGGTAGGGGCTCTGGGCAGCGGTAGGGGCTCTGGGCAGCGGTAGGGGCTCTGGGCAGCGGTAGGGCCTCTGGGCAGCGGTAGGGCCTCTGGGCAACGGTAGGGCCTCTGGGCAACGGTAGGGCCTCTGGATAGGGGTTGAGCCTCTGGATAGGGGTTGGGCCTCTGGGCAGCGGTAGGGCCTCTGGATAGGGGTAGGGCCTCTGGATAGGGGTAGGGCCTCTGGATAGGGGTTGAGCCTCTGGATAGGGGTTGAGCCTCTGGATAGGGGTTGAGCCTCTGGATAGGGGTTGGGCCTCTGGGCAGCGGTAGGGCCTCTGGAGTGTGGTAGGGCCTCTGGGAAGCAGCACTACTATAGATGATTGTTTTCTAGAATCAACGCTCGGCAATAAGTGTCACGTAGAATCCATAGCCAATGCTATGAAACACATTCAGTCATACACAGTAGTGTGATATTCTAGTTAACATTTTCAACATTCTAGTGAGGGTCAGGGCTGTTACACAGTTGGTCATCCAGGGCTGTTACACGGTTGGTCATCCCGGGCTGTTACACAGTTGGTCATCCAGGGCTGTTACACGGTTGGTCATCCCGGGCTGTTACACAGTTGGTCATCCCGGGCTGTTACACTGTTGGTCGTCCAGGGCTGTTACACAGTTGGTCATCCAGGGCTGTTACACGGTTGGTCATCCCGGGCTGTTACACTGTTGGTCATCCAGGGCTGTTACACAGTTGGTCATCCAGGGCTGTTACACGGTTGGTCATCCCGGGCTGTTACACGGTTGGTCGTCCAGGGCTGTTACACGGTTGGTCATCCAGGGCTGTTACACGGTTGGTCATCCCGGGCTGTTACACGGTTGGTCATCCAGGGCTGTTACACGGTTGGTCGTCCAGGGCTGTTACACAGTTGGTCATCCAGGGCTGTTACACGGTTGGTCGTCCAGGGCTGTTACACGGTTGGTCATCCAGGGCTGTTACACGGTTGGTCATCCAGGGCTGTTACACGGTTGGTCATCCAGGGCTGTTACACGGTTGGTCGTCCAGGGCTGTTACACGGTTGGTCATCCAGGGCTGTTACACGGTTGGTCATCCAGGGCTGTCATCCAGGGCTGTTACACAGTTGGTCATCTATAATTCAAACCTTTAAGATCAGGGATAATCATTCATCGTTTTTGTTTTGTCCAGGGTGCAGCGCTGAAATACGTCCCCACCATCGTGAACGATGTCAAACTGGTCTTCGATCCCAAGGAGCTCAGGTATGTTTTCATCAGGGAAACTGCTGTCCTGTGGTGACTATGTTATAACACATCTGGTTATATACACTATACACTACTAGGACTCCTGTTAGACCTGTCCTGTGGTTAATATGTTATAACACATCTGGTTATATACACTATACACTACTGGAGACTCCTGTTAGACCTGTCCTGTGGTTAATATGTTATAACACATCTGGTTATATACACTATACACTACTGGGGACTCCTGTTAGACTTGTCCTGTGGTTAATATGTTATAACACATCTGGTTATATACACTATACACTACTGGGGACTCCTGTTAGACCTGTCCTGTGGTTAATATGTTATAACACATCTGGTTATATACACTATACACTACTGGGACTCCTGTTAGACCTGTCCTGTGGTTAATATGTTATAACACATCTGGTTATATACACTATACACTACTGGGGACTCCTGTTAGACCTGTCCTGTGGTTAATATGTTATAACACATCTGGTTATATACACTATACACTACTGGGGACTCCTGTTAGACCTGTCCTGTGGTTAATATGTTATAACACATCTGGTTATATACACTATACACTACTGGGGACTCCTGTTAGACCTGTCCTGTGGTTAATATGTTATAACACATCTGGTTATATACACTATACACTACTGGGGACTCCTGTTAGACCTGTCCTGTGGTTAATATGTTATAACACATCTGGTTATATACACTATACACTACTGGGACTCCTGTTAGACCTGTCCTGTGGTTAATATGTTATAACACATCTGGTTATATACACTATACACTACTGTGACTCCTGTTAGACCTGTACTCTAGTGTCATTATCTGTGACTCCTGTTAGACCTGTTCTCTAGTGTCATTTTCTGTGACTCCTGTTAGACATGTTCTCTAGTGTCATTATCTGTGACTCCTGTTAGACCTGTTCTCTAGTGTCATTATCTGTGACTCCTGTTAGACCTGTACTCTAGTGTCATTATCTGTGACTCATGTTAGACCTGTACTCTATTGTCATTATCTGTGACTCCTGTTAGACCTGTTCTCTAGTGTCATTATCTGTGACTCCTGTTAGACCTGTTCTCTAGTGTCATTAGCTGTGACTGCTGTTAGACCAATACTGTGTATCATTATCTGTGACTCCTGTTAGACCTGTACTCTAGTGTCATTATCTGTGACTCCTGTTAGACCTGTACTCTAGTGTCATTATCTGTGACTCCTGTTAGACCTGTTCTCTAGTGTCATTATCTGTGACTCCTGTTAGACCTGTTCTCTAGTGTCATTATCTGTGACTCCTGTTAGACCTGTACTCTAGTGTCATTATCTGTGACTCCTGTTAGACCTGTACTCTAGTGTCATTATCTGTGACTCCTGTTAGACCTGTTCTGTAGTGTCATTATCTGTGACTCCTGTTAGACCTGTTCTCTAGTGTCATTATCTGTGACTCCTGTTAGACCTGTTCTCTAGTGTCATTATCTGTGACTCCTGTTAGACCTCTACTCTAGTGTCATTATCTGTGACTCCTGTTAGACCTGTTCTCTAGTGTCATTATCTGTGACTCCTGTTAGACCTGTTCTCTAGTGTCATTATCTGTGACTCCTGTAAGACCTGTACTCTAGTGTCATTATCTGTGACTCCTGTTAGACCTGTTCTCTAGTGTCATTATCTGTGACTCCTGTTAGACCTGTTCTCTAGTGTCATTATCTGTGACTCCTGTTAGACCTGTTCTCTAGTGTCATTATCTGTGACTCCTGTTAGACCTGTTCTCTAGTGTCATTATCTGTGACTCCTGTTAGACCTGTTCTCTAGTGTCATTATCTGTGACTCCTGTTAGACCTGTTCTCTAGTGTCATTATCTGTGACTCCTGTTAGACCTGTTCTCTAGTGTCATTATCTGTGACTCCTGTTAGACCTGTTCTCTAGTGTCATTATCTGTGACTCCTGTTAGACCTGTACTCTAGTGTTATTATCTGTGACTCCTGTTAGACCTGTACTCTAGTGTCATTATCTGTGACTCCTGTTAGACCTGTACTCTAGTGTCATTATCTGTGACTCCTGTAAGACCTGTTCTGTAGTGTCATTATCTGTGACTCCTGTAAGACCTGTACTCTAGTGTCATTATCTGTGACTCCTGTTAGACCTGTTCTGTAGTGTCATTATCTGTGACTCCTGTTAGACCTGTTCTGTAGTGTCATTATCTGTGACTCCTGTAAGACCTGTACTCTAGTGTCATTATCTGTGACTCCTGTTAGACCTGTTCTGTAGTGTCATTATCTGTGACTCCTGTTAGACCTGTTCTGTAGTGTCATTATCTGTGACTCCTGTTAGACCTGTACTCTAGTGTCATTATCTGTGACTCCTGTTAGACCTGTTCTCTAGTGTCATTATCTGTGACTCCTGTTAGACCTGTACTCTAGTGTCATTATCTGTGACTCCTGTTAGACATGTTCTCTAGTGTCATTATCTGTGACTCCTGTTAGACCTGTTCTCTAGTGTCATTATCTGTGACTCCTGTTAGACCTGCACTCTAGTGTCATTAGCTGTACATGTAAGGAGGCCAGAAGCCAAGGACGAGGTGCGGAGTGAATCTGAAAAGCTGTGAGTTTAAAGTCAATCTAAGAGATGAAGACGTGTATAAATGATTTGACTAATTAAGGTAAAGCCCTCTGACATGGAAGAGGGAGACTGAAGAGCATGCCTTGCTCAGTGGGTTTGTCTCGTCATTAAGCGTCTATTTGAAATGACATTCCGTGTTTTAGAGATTTGTCTCCTCTTTATTTTTGGGGGGGCGATTACCTTTTAACAGTTGGTTTGGATTAAAGAGTTGATTTGACATGGTGTCTGGTGCAGTGTGAGTAGTCACTCCTCGTTATTCTAGAACGACTTACCTTTAGGATCTGTGCTACACACACACACACACACACACACACACCACACACACACCACACACACACACCACACACACACCACACACACACCACACCACACACACACACCACACACAACACACACCACACACACCACACACACCACACACACCACACACACACACACACCACACACCACACACCACACACCTACACACACCACACACACACCACACACCACACACACACACCACACACACACCACACACACCACACACACCACACACACCACACACACCACACACACCACACACCACACACAACACACCACACACCACACACCACACACCACACACCACACACCACACACCACACACCACACACCACACACCACACACACCACACACACCACACACCACACACACCACACACACACACACCACACACACACCACACACCACACACACCACACACCACACACACCACACACACACCACACACCACACACACACCACACACCACACACACCACACACACCACACATACCACACACACACACACCACACACACCACACACACCACACAACACACCACACACACCACACACCACACACACACAACACACACCACACACACACCACACACACCACACACACCACACACACCACACACACACACACACACCACACACCACACACACACCACACACCACACACAACACACACCACACACACACCACACACACACCACACACACACACCACACACACACCACACACCACACACAACACACACCACACACACACAACACACACACACACACCACACACACCACACACACCACACACACACACACCACACACACACCACACACCACACACACCACACACACACCACACACACCACACACACACCACACACACCACACACACCACACACACCACACACACCACACACACCACACACACACACACACACACACACACCACACACACCACACACACCACACACACCACACACACCACACACACACACACACACACACACACCACACAACACACAACACACAACACACAACACACAACACACAACACACAACACACACACCACACACCACACACCACACACCACACACCACACACACACCACTTAACATTCACCAGCTGTACCATGTGGGTTGGTTATAAATAGTCCTGGTTGCCTTGGAAACGTAGACCTGCTGCTTCAACAGTACAGCGGTTAATCTGACCTGTCATGAATGTTAGATCATCGTATTATATTCATTTAATAATACAAAATAACATTTTAATTAGAAAGGCTTTTATAAATGACTAGCTGCACATCAAAGTTTTAGCAATAGATCAATAGATTACTGGATCACTAGATTACTAGATTACTAGATCACTAGATTACTAGGACACTAGATCACTAGATTACTAGGACACTAGATTACTAGATTACTACTTTACTAGATTACTAGATTACTAGGACACTAGATTACTAGATTACTAGGACACTAGGACACTAGATTACTAGGACACTAGATTACTAGGACACTAGATTACTAGATTACTAGGACACTAGATTACTAGATTACTACTTTACTAGATTACTAGATTACTAGGACACTAGATTACTAGATTACTAGGACACTAGGACACTAGATTACTAGGACACTAGATTACTAGATTACTACTTTACTAGGACACTAGGACACTAGATTACTTGGATACTAGATCACTAGATTACTTGGACACTAGATTACTAGGACACTAGATTACTAGACCACTAGATTACTAGATTAGTAGGACACTAGATTACTAGATCACTAGATTACTAGGACACTAGGACACTAGATTACTTGGATACTAGATCACTAGATTACTTGGACACTAGATTACTAGGACACTAGATTACTAGATTAGTAGGACACTAGATTACTAGAACACTAGATTACTAGATCACTAGATTACTAGGACACTATATTACTTGGATACTAGATCACTAGATTACTTGGACACTAGATTACTAGGACACTAGATTACTAGGACACTAGATTACTAGATTAGTAGGACACTAGATTACTAGATCACTAGATTACTAGGACACTAGATTACTTGGATACTAGATTACTAGATTACTTGGACACTAGATTACTAGGACTCTAGATTAATAGAACACTAGATTACTAGAACACTAGATTACTAGAACACTAGATTACTAGGACTCTAGATTACTAGAACACTAGATTACTAGGACACTAGATTACTTGGATACTAGATTACTAGGACACTAGATTACTAGAACACTAGATTACTAGAACACTAGATTACTAGAACACTAGATTACTAGATCACTAGGACACTAGATTACTAGGACACTAGATTACTAGGACACTAGATTACTAGATTACTAGTTTACTAGAACACTAGATTACTAGAACACTAGATTACTAGAACACTAGGACACTAGATTACTAGATCACTAGATTACTAGATCACTAGATTACTAGATCACTAGATTACTAGGACACTAGATTACTAGGACACTAGATCACTAGATTACTTGGACACTAGATTACTAGGACACTAGATTACTAGGACACTAGATTACTAGGACACTAGATTACTAGATTAGTAGGACACTAGATTACTAGATCACTAGATTACTAGGACACTAGATTACTTGGATACTAGATTACTAGATTACTTGGACACTAGATTACTAGGACTCTAGATTAATAGAACACTAGATTACTAGAACACTAGATTACTAGAACACTAGATTACTAGGACTCTAGATTACTAGAACACTAGATTACTAGGACTCTAGATTACTAGAACACTAGATTACTAGGACACTAGATTACTTGGATACTAGATTATTAGGACACTAGATTACTAGAACACTAGATTACTAGAACACTAGATTACTAGAACACTAGATTACTAGATCACTAGGACACTAGATTACTAGGACACTAGATTACTAGGACACTAGATTACTAGGACACTAGATTACTAGATTACTAGTTTACTAGAACACTAGATTACTAGAACACTAGATTACTAGAACACTAGGACACTAGATTACTAGATCACTAGATTACTAGATCACTAGATTACTAGATCACTAGATTACTAGGACACTAGATCACTAAGACACTAGATTACTAGGACACTAGATTACTAGGACACTAGATTACTAGGACACTAGATTACTAGGACACTAGATTACTAGATTACTAGATCACTAGGACACTAGATTACTAGGACACTAGATCACTAAGACACTAGATTACTAGATTACCAGGACACTCCAGTTTGACAGACTAGCTAATGTAATATTAGAAGATGAGGGTGTGTTTTTGTTATACAGCCATGGGTTTAGTTTGAAGCCTCCACCTACGTTGAGACGTTCGTCTTTATTAACTAGCGTCCTGTTCTACATTCAGGAAGCTGAGCTGGTCAACTGCTCACGGGTCAACTGCTCCCCTCCTCCCCTCCCTCCCTCCCCTCCCTCCCCTCCCTCCCTCCCTCCCTCCCTCCCTCCCTCCCTCCCTTCTTCTCCTCTTCTCCTGTTCCCCACAGTGTCCAGTGTTAAAGCCAGAAAACACCTGAATACAAAGCCCCTACAGTGTCATTTTCCCCACATGCTCTGTCCCTGGCTGCTTTTCTAATCACAGATTACAGTGTTCAGCTGGCCTTTCTGTGTGGCTGGCTTTCTCCGTTCCACCCAGCTTCCCGTTTCCTGTTATTTGATAGCGCCGGCAGGGCAAAGCTGTTCTGTCAGAGCCGAAGGAAAGGAAGGTGGAGGGCAAGCTTTCTGCTTTTCTTCCTCACTGACAGAAGAGCAGGGGATTAGTTGCTCCAGTTGTCAACACAAACCTGGCTGAGGAGACGAGAGGGATGAGCCGTGTTGAGAATGTTTCATCCCTTGCCAAACACTTTCCCTCCAACAGCAGCATGCAGAACTTCAGTACCCGTCCTCTAGCTCAGGAGAACACCCCCTCATCCCTCATCCCAGGAATGTGCTGTCCTCAGAGAACATTCTCCTCAAAGGATATATTCCATCAAAAATATGGTCAATTTAATACCCATGTTGTTAACAGGATGTAGTTCTATGTAATACCCATGTTGCTAACAGGATCTAGTTGTGTTCTATGTAATACCCATGTTGTTAACAGGATGTAGTTGTGTTCTATGTAATACCCATGTTGTTAACAGGATGTAGTTGTGTTCTATGTAATACCCATGTTGTTAACAGGATGTAGTTGTGTTCTATGTAATACCCATGTTGTTAACAGGATGTAGTTGTGTTCTATGTAATACCCATGTTGTTAACAGGATGTAGTTGTGTTCTATGTAATACCCATGTTGTTAACATGATGTAGTTGTGTTCTATGTAATACCCATGTTAACATGATGTAGTTGTGTTCTATGTAATACCCATGTTGTTAACATGATGTAGTTGTGTTCTATGTAATACCCATGTTGTTAACATGATGTAGTTGTGTTCTATGTAATACCCATGTTGTTAACATGATGTAGTTCTATGTAATACCCATGTTGTTAACAAGATGTAGTTGTGTTCTATGTAATACCCATGTTGTTAACATGATGTAGTTCTGTTCTATGTAATACCCATGTTGTTAACATGATGTAGTTGTGTTCTATGTAATACCCATGTTAACAGGATGTAGTTGTGTTCTATGTAATACCCATGTTGTTAACATGATGTAGTTGTGTTCTATGTAATACCCATGTTAACATGATGTAGTTGTGTTCTATGTAATACCCATGTTGTTAACATGATGTAGTTGTGTTCTATGTAATACCCATGTTAACATGATGTAGTTGTGTTCTATGTAATACCCATGTTGTTAACATGATGAAGTTGTGATCTATGTAATACCCATGTTGTTAACATGATGTAGTTGTGTTCTATGTAATACCCATGTTGTTAACATGATGTAGTTGTGTTCTATGTAATACCCATGTTAACATGATGTAGTTGTGTTCTATGTAATACCCATGTTGTTAACAGGATGTAGTTGTGTTCTATGTAATACCCATGTTGTTAACAGGATGTAGTTGTGTTCTATGTAATACCCATGTTGTTAACAGGATGTAGTTGTGTTCTATGTAATACCCATGTTGTTAACAGGATGTAGTTGTGTTCTATGTAATACCCATGTTGTTAACATGATGTAGTTGTGTTCTATGTAATACTCATGTTGTTAACAGGATGTAGTTGTGTTCTATGTAATACCCATGTTGTTAACAGGATAGTGTTCTATGTAATACCCATGTTGTTAACAGGATGTAGTTGTGTTCTATGTAATACCCATGTTGTTAACAGGATGTAGTTCTATGTAATACCCATGTTGTTAACAGGATGTAGTTGTGTTCTATGTAATACCCATGTTGTTAACATGATGTAGTTCTATGTAATACCCATGTTGTTAACATGATGTAGTTGTGTTCTATGTAATACCCATGTTGTTAACAGGATGTAGTTGTGTTCTATGTAATACCCATGTTGTTAACATGATGTAGTTGTGTTCTATATAATACCCATGTTGTTAACAGGATGTAGTTGTGTTCTATGTAATACCCATGTTGTTAACATGATGTAGTTGTGTTCTATGTAATACCCATGTTGTTAACAGGATGTAGTTGTGTTCTATGTAATACCCATGTTGTTAACATGATGTAGTTGTGTTCTATATAATACCCATGTTGTTAACAGGATGTAGTTGTGTTCTATGTAATACCCATGTTGTTAACATGATGTAGTTGTGTTCTATGTAATACCCATGTTGTTAACATGATGTAGTTGTGTTCTATGTAATACCCATGTTGTTAACAGGATGTAGTTGTGTTCTATGTAATACCCATGTTAACATGATGTAGTTGTGTTCTATGTAATACCATGTTGTTAACATGATGTAGTTGTGTTCTATGTAATACCCATGTTGTTAACATGATGAAGTTGTGTTCTATGTAATACTCATGTTGTTAACAGGATGTAGTTGTGTTCTATGTAATACCCATGTTGTTAACATGATGTAGTTGTGTTCTATGTAATACCCACTGTTCTCAGAGTTCATTCTGTTTGTCTTTACAGTAAACTGTTCTCAGAGTTCATTCTGTTTGTCTTTACAGTAAACTGTTCACAGAGTTCATTCTGTTGTTGTTTGTCTTTACAGTAAACTGTTCTCAGAGTTCATTCTGTTTGTCTTTACAGTAAACTGTTCACAGAGTTCATTCTGTTTGTCTTTACAGTAAACTGTTCACAGAGTTCATTCTGTTGTTGTTTGTCTTTACAGTAAACTGTTCACAGAGTTCATTCTGTTTGTCTTTACAGTAAACTGTTCACAGAGTTCATTCTGTTTGTCTTTACAGTAAACTGTTCACAGAGTTCATTCTGTTTGTCTTTACAGTAAACTGTTCACAGAGTTCATTCTGTTTGTCTTTACAGTAAACTGTTCTCAGAGTTCATTCTGTTTGTCTTTACAGTAAACTGTTCACAGAGTTCATTCTGTTTGTCTTTACAGTAAACTGTTCACAGAGTTCATTCTGTTTGTCTTTACAGTAAACTGTTCACAGAGTTCATTCTGTTTGTCTTTACAGTAAACTGTTCTCAGAGTTCATTCTGTTTGTCTTTACAGTAAACTGTTCACAGAGTTCATTCTGTTTGTCTTTACAGTAAACTGTTCACAGAGTTCATTCTGTTTGTCTTTACAGTAAACTGTTCACAGAGTTCATTCTGTTTGTCTTTACAGTAAACTGTTCTCAGAGTTCATTCTGTTTGTCTTTACAGTAAACTGTTCTCAGAGTTCATTCTGTTTGTCTTTACAGTAAACTGTTCACAGAGTTCATTCTGTTTGTCTTTACAGTAAACTGTTCACAGAGTTCATTCTGTTTCTCTTTACAGTAAATTGTTCACAGAGTTCATTCTGTTTGTCTTTACAGTAAACTGTTCACAGAGTTCATTCTGTTGTTGTTTGTCTTTACAGTAAACTGTTCACAGAGTTCATTCTGAAGGTGCCTCTGGGTCGTCTGGTCAAACAGAAGCTACACTGTCTCATCGACATCGTCCACAGTGATCTCTTCACACAGCATGGTAAGTACTACACTACTCAGCACTGTCTCTGCCAGCCCCACACACAGCGGGCCAAACAGCCTGCATGCTGAAGCCTCGACATTGAAGCTCTGCACAGCCAAGGTCCACACGCCAAGCCCCGCACACGATGAAACCCCAACACGCCTGTCTCCAGTGTACCGTGTTAAGGTGTAACAGGGTAATGTCAGGGTGGTGCAGTCAGTCCTGTTGTCTCTGTGTTAGAGACCCCACCACACTAATCCATATTATCTATTCTAGATCACTCAGTCAGCTTCATAGTCTCTCTCCTTATCTACCTCTATGCTCTCTCTGTTCCTCTCTCCCCATTTTTCTTCTCTCTCTCCTTATCTACCTCTATGCTCTCTCTGTTCCTCTCTCCCCATCTTTTCCCTCTCTCCCCCTCTTTCTTCTCTCTCCCCCTCTTTCTTCTCTCTATCCGTCTCTCTCTTCCCCCCTCTCCATCACTCTCTCCATCTCTCTCTCTGTCTCTCTCTCCGTCTCTCTTCTCCCTCTCCATCTCTCTCTCTGTCTCTCTCTTCCCCCTCTCCCTCTCCATCTCTCTCTCCATATCTCTCTCCATCTCTCTCTTCCCCCCTCTCCATCTCTCTCTCCATCTCTCTCTCCGTATCTCTCTCCCCCCGACACACTGACTGCCCAACGCACTGGTCTAATGTAGATGGATGAGGACAGACCCACTGACTGCCCAACGCACTGGTCTAATGTAGATGGATGAGGACAGACACACTGACTGCCCAAAGCACTGGTCTAATGTAGATGGATGAGGACAGACACACTGGTCTAATGTAGATGGATGAGGACAGACACACTGGTCTAATGTAGATGGATGAGGACAGACACACTGGTCTAATGTAGATGGATGAGGACAGACACACTGACTGCCCAACGCACTGGTCTAATGTAGATGGATGAGGACAGACACACTGGTCTAATGTAGATGGATGAGGACAGACACACTGGTCTAATGTAGATGGATGAGGACAGACACACTGACTGCCCAACACACTGGTCTAATGTAGATGGATGAGGACAGACCCACTGGTCTAATGTAGATGGATGAGGACAGACACACTGACTGCCCAACGCACTGGTCTAATGTAGATGGATGAGGACAGACACACTGACTGCCCAACACACTGGTCTAATGTAGATGGATGAGGACAGACCCACTGGTCTAATGTAGATGGATGAGGACAGACCCACTGGTCTAATGTAGATGGATGAGGACAGACACACTGACTGCCCAACGCACTGGTCTAATGTAGATGGATGAGGACAGACACACTGACTGCCCAACGCACTGGTCTAATGTAGATGGATGAGAGAAACATTAGCTGGTTCTTTCTATGGGAACTCTCTCTGTGTGCTTTCTACTGACCTCTAAACCAATTAGAAATGACAGGAAATGACACCATGAAACAGGCCTCTAGCTTCGACTCCAAGGGAGAGCTGAAATGGTTTCCAATGGTTACATAACAACACATCTAGGAGTATCAGGATTCCTTTAGTACCAGATATAACCCCATTATAACCCTATAACCCCATTATAACCCTATAACCCCATTATAACCCTATAACCCCATTATAACCCTATAACCCCATTATAACCCTATTCCCCCATTATAACCCTATAACCCCATTATAACCCCATTAAAATCCTATTCCTCCATTATAACCCTATAACCCCATTATAACCCTATAACCCCATTATAATCCTATTCCTCCATTATAACCTTATAACCCCTTTATAACCCTATAACCCCATTATAATCCTATTCCTCCATTATAACCCTATAACCCCATTATAACCCTATTCCCCCGTTATAACCCATTATAACCCTTTAACCCCATTATAACCCTACTCCCCCATTATAACCCCATTATAACTCTGCTCCCCATTATAACCCTATAACCCCATTATTAACCTATTCCCACATATAACCACATTATAACCATATTCCCCCATTATAACCCTACTCCCAATTATAACACCATTATAACCCTATAACCCCATTATAAACATAACCCCATTATAAACCCATTCCCCCATTATAACTCTGTTATAACCCATTATAACTCGGTTAGAACCCTATACCCCATTTTATCTCTTATAATCCCATTATAACCCTATTCACCCATTATGCCCCCATTATAACCCAATGTCCCCATTATAACCCAATGTCCCCATTATAACCCTATTCACCCATTATGTCCCCATTATAACCCAATGTCCCCATTATAACCCAATGTCCCCATTATAACCCAATGTCCCCATTATAACCCAATGTCCCCATTATAACCCAATGTCCCCATTATAACCCTATTCACCCATTATAACCCTATTCACCCATTATAACCCAATGTCCCCATTATAACCCAATGTCCCCATTATAACCCAATGTCCCCATTATAACCCAATGTCCCTAGTATAACCCCGTTAGAACAATATTCCCCCGCTCCTCTATGGACCAACCCTCTAGTCTAATATGGGCCAACCTTCTAGTCTAATATGGGCCAACCCTCTAGTCTAATATGGGCCAACCCTCTAGTCTAATATGGACCAACCCTCTAGTCTAATATGGGCCAACCCTCTAGTCTAATATGGACCAACCCTCTAGTCTAATATGGACCAACCCTCTAGTCTAATATGGACCAACCCTCTAGTCTAATATGGGCCAACCCTCTAGTCTAATATGGGCCAACCCTCTAGTCTAATATGGACCAACCCTCTAGTCTAGTATGGGCCAACCCTCTAGTCTAGTATATTTAACCATAGTGAATATGGGCCAACCCTCTAGTCTAATATGGACCAACCCTCTAGTCTAATATGGGCCAACCCTCTAGTCTAGTATGGGCCAACCCTCTAGTCTAATATGGGCCAACCCTCTAGTCTAGTATGGACCAACCCTCTAGTCTAATATGGGCCAACCCTCTAGTCTAGTATGGACCAACCCTCTAGTCTAATATGGGCCAACCCTCTAGTCTAATATGGGCCAACCCTCTAGTCTAATATGGGCCAACCCTCTAGTCTAATATGGGCCAACCCTCTAGTCTAATATGGGCCAACCCTCTAGTCTAATATGGGCCAACCCTCTAGTCTAATATGGACCAACCCTCTAGTCTAATATGGACCAACCCTCTAGTCTAATATGGGCCAACCCTCTAGTCTAATATGGGCCAACCCTCTAGTCTAATATGGGCCAACCCTCTAGTCTAATATGGGCCAACCCTCTAGTCTAATATGGACCAACCCTCTAGTCTAATATGGACCAACCCTCTAGTCTAATATGGGCCAACCCTCTAGTCTAATATGGGCCAACCCTCTAGTCTAGTATATTTAACCATAGTGAATATGGGCCAACCCTCTAGTCTAATATGGACCAACGCTCTAGTCTAGTATATTTAACCATAGTGAATATGGACCAACCCTCTAGTCTAATATGGACCAACCCTCTAGTCTAATATGGGCCAACCCTCTAGTCTAATATGGGCCAACCCTCTAGTCTAATATGGGCCAACCCTCTAGTCTAGTATGGGCCAACCCTCTAGTCTAATATGGACCAACCCTCTAGTCTAATATGGACCAACCCTCTAGTCTAATATGGGCCAACCCTCTAGTCTAATATGGACCAACCCTCTAGTCTAATATGGGCCAACCCTCTAGTCTAATATGGACCAACCCTCTAGTCTAATATGGGCCAACCCTCTAGTCTAATATGGGCCAACCCTCTAGTCTAATATGGACCAACCCTCTAGTCTAATATGGACCAACCCTCTAGTCTAATATGGGCCAACCCTCTAGTCTAATATGGGCCAACCCTCTAGTCTAATATGGACCAACCCTCTAGTCTAATATGGGCCAACCCTCTAGTCTAATATGGGCCAACCCTCTAGTCTAATATGGGCCAACCCTCTAGTCTAGTATATTTAACCATAGTGAATATGGGCCAACCCTCTAGTCTAATATGGGCCAACCCTCTAGTCTAATATGGGCCAACCCTCTAGTCTAATATGGGCCAACCCTCTAGTCTAATATGGGCCAACCCTCTAGTCTAATATGGGCCAACCCTCTAGTCTAATATGGACCAACCCTCTAGTCTAATATGGACCAACCCTCTAGTCTAATATGGGCCAACCCTCTAGTCTAATATGGACCAACCCTCTAGTCTAATATGGACCAACCCTCTAGTCTAATATGGGCCAACCCTCTAGTCTAATATGGGCCAACCCTCTAGTCTAATATGGGCCAACCCTCTAGTCTAGTATGGGCCAACCCTCTAGTCTAATATGGACCAACCCTCTAGTCTAATTTGGGCCAACCGTCTAGTCTAATTTGGGCCAACCGTCTAGTCTAATTTGGGCCAACCGTCTAGTCTAATATGGGCCAACCCTCTAGTCTAATATGGGCCAACCCTCTAGTCTAATATGGACCAACCCTCTAGTCTAATATGGGCCAACCCTCTAGTTTAATATGGGCCAACCCTCTAGTCTAGTATGGGCCAACCCTCTAGTCTAATATGGGCCAACCCTCTAGTCTAATATGGGCCAACCCTCTAGTCTAATATGGGCCAACCCTCTAGTCTAATATGGGCCAACCCTCTAGTCTAATATGGACCAACCCTCTAGTCTAATATGGACCAACCCTCTAGTCTAATATGGACCAACCCTCTAGTCTAATATGGGCCAACCCTCTAGTCTAATATGGGCCAACCCTCTAGTCTAATATGGGCCAACCCTCTAGTCTAATATGGGCCAACCCTCTAGTCTAGTATGGGCCAACCCTCTAGTCTAGTATGGGCCAACCCTCTAGTCTAATATGGACCAACCCTCTAGTCTAATATGGGCCAACCCTCTAGTCTAATATGGGCCAACCCTCTAGTCTAATATGGACCAACCCTCTAGTCTAATATGGGCCAACCCTCTAGTCTAATATGGGCCAACCCTCTAGTCTAATATGGGCCAACCCTCTAGTCTAATATGGACCAACCCTCTAGTCTAATATGGGCCAACCCTCTAGTCTAATATGGACCAACCCTCTAGTCTAATATGGACCAACCCTCTAGTCTAATATGGGCCAACCCTCTAGTCTAATATGGGCCAACCCTCTAGTCTAATATGGACCAACCCTCTAGTCTAATATGGGCCAACCCTCTAGTCTAATATGGGCCAACCCTCTAGTCTAATATGGGCCAACCCTCTAGTCTAGTATGGGCCAACCCTCTAGTCTAATATGGACCAACCCTCTAGTCTAATTTGGGCCAACCGTCTAGTCTAATATGGGCCAACCCTCTAGTCTACTATGGGCCAACCCTCTAGTCTAATATGGGCCAACCCTCTAGTCTAATATGGACCAACCCTCCAGTCTAATATGGGCCAACCCTCTAGTCTAATATGGGCCAACCCTCTAGTCTAATATGGGCCAACCCTCTAGTCTAATATGGGACAACCCTCTAGTCTAATATGGGCCAACCCTCTAGTGAATATGGGCCAACCCTCTAGTCTAATATGGGCCAACCCTCTAGTCTAATATGGGCCAACCCTCTAGTCTAGTATGGACCAACCCTCTAGTCTAATATGGGCCAACCCTCTAGTCTAGTATGGGCCAACCCTCTAGTCTAGTAGGGGCCAACCCTCTAGTCTAGTATGGACCAATCCTCTAGTCTAATATGGGCCAACCCTCTCGTGAATATGGACCAATCCCAACCCTCTAGTCTAGTATGGTCCAACCCTCTAGTCTAATATGGGCCAACCCTCTAGTCTAATATGGGCCAACCCTCTAGTCTAATATGGGCCAACCCTCTAGTCTAATATGGGCCAACCCTCTAGTCTAGTATGGGCCAACCCTCTAGTCTAATATGGGCCAACCCTCTAGTCTAATATGGACCAACCCTCTAGTCTAATATGGGCCAACCCTCTAGTCTAATATGGGCCAACCCTCTAGTCTAATATGGACCAACCCTCTAGTCTAATATGGACCAACCCTCTAGTCTAATATGGGCCAACCCTCTAGTCTAATATGGGCCAACCCTCTAGTCTAATATGGGCCAACCCTCTAGTCTAGTATGGGCCAACCCTCTAGTCTAATATGGACCAACCCTCTAGTCTAATTTGGGCCAACCGTCTAGTCTAATTTGGGCCAACCGTCTAGTCTAATATGGGCCAACCCTCTAGTCTAATATGGGCCAACCCTCTAGTCTAATATGGACCAACCCTCTAGTCTAATATGGGCCAACCCTCTAGTCTAATATGGGCCAACCCTCTAGTCTAGTATGGGCCAACCCTCTAGTCTAATATGGGCCAACCCTCTAGTCTAATATGGGCCAACCCTCTAGTCTAATATGGGCCAACCCTCTAGTCTAATATGGACCAACCCTCTAGTCTAATATGGACAAACCCTCTAGTCTAATATGGACCAACCCTCTAGTCTAATATGGACCAACCCTCTAGTCTAATATGGGCCAACCCTCTAGTCTAATATGGGCCAACCCTCTAGTCTAATATGGGCCAACCCTCTAGTCTAGTATGGGCCAACCCTCTAGTCTAGTATGGGCCAACCCTCTAGTCTAATATGGACCAACCCTCTAGTCTAATATGGGCCAACCCTCTAGTCTAATATGGGCCAACCCTCTAGTCTAATATGGGCCAACCCTCTAGTCTAATATGGACCAACCCTCTAGTCTAATATGGGCCAACCCTCTAGTCTAATATGGACCAACCCTCTAGTCTAATATGGACCAACCCTCTAGTCTAATATGGGCCAACCCTCTAGTCTAATATGGACCAACCCTCTAGTCTAATATGGACCAACCCTCTAGTCTAATATGGGCCAACCCTCTAGTCTAATATGGGCCAACCCTCTAGTCTAATATGGGCCAACCCTCTAGTCTAGTATGGGCCAACCCTCTAGTCTAATATGGACCAACCCTCTAGTCTAATTTGGGCCAACCGTCTAGTCTAATATGGGCCAACCCTCTAGTCTAATATGGGCCAACCCTCTAGTCTAATATGGGCCAACCCTCTAGTCTAATATGGGCCAACCCTCTAGTCTAATATGGGCCAACCCTCTAGTCTAATATGGACCAACCCTCTAGTCTAATATGGGCCAACCCTCTAATCTAGTATAAGCCAACCCTCTAGTCTACTATGGGCCAACCCTCTAGTCTAATATGGGCCAACCCTCTAGTCTAATATGGACCAACCCTCCAGTCTAATATGGGCCAACCCTCTAGTCTAATATGGGCCAACCCTCTAGTCTAATATGGGCCAACCCTCTAGTCTAATATGGGACAACCCTCTAGTCTAATATGGGCCAACCCTCTAGTGAATATGGGCCAACCCTCTAGTCTAGTATGGGCCAACCCTCTAGTCTAATATGGGCCAACCCTCTAGTCTAGTATGGACCAACCCTCTAGTCTAATATGGGCCAACCCTCTAGTCTAGTATGGGCCAACCCTCTAGTCTAGTATGGGCCAACCCTCTAGTCTAGTAGGGGCCAACCCTCTAGTCTAGTATGGACCAATCCTCTAGTCTAATATGGGCCAACCCTCTCGTGAATATGGACCAATCCCAACCCTCTAGTCTAGTATGGTCCAACCCTCTAGTCTAATATGGGCCAACCCTCTAGTCTAATATGGGCCAACCCTCTAGTCTAATATGGACCAATCCTCTAGTCTAATATGGGCCAACCCTCTCGTGAATATGGACCAATCCCAACCCTCTAGTCTAATATGGACCAACCCTCTAGTCTAATATGGACCAACCCTCTAGTCTAATATGGACCAACCCTCTAGTCTACTATGGGCCAACCCTCTAGTCTAATATGGGCCAACCCTCTAGTCTAATATGGGCCAACCCTCTAGTCTAATATGGGCCAACCCTCTAGTCTAATATGAACCAACCCTCTAGTCTAATATGGACCAACCCTCTAGTCTAATATGGACCAACCCTCTAGTCTAATATGGGCCAACCCTCTAGTCTAATATGGACCAACCCTCTAGTCTAATATGGACCAACCCTCTAGTCTAATATGGGCCAACCCTCTAGTCTAATATGGGCCAACCCTCTAGTCTAATATGGGCCAACCCTCTAGTCTAGTATGGGCCAACCCTCTAGTCTAATATGGACCAACCCTCTAGTCTAATTTGGGCCAACCGTCTAGTCTAATATGGGCCAACCCTCTAGTCTAAAATGGGCCAACCCTCTAGTCTAATATGGGCCAACCCTCTAGTCTAATATGGACCAACCCTCTAGTCTAATATGGGCCAACCCTCTAATCTAGTATAAGCCAACCCTCTAGTCTACTATGGGCCAACCCTCTAGTCTAATATGGGCCAACCCTCTAGTCTAATATGGACCAACCCTCCAGTCTAATATGGGCCAACCCTCTAGTCTAATATGGGCCAACCCTCTAGTCTAATATGGGCCAACCCTCTAGTCTAATATGGGACAACCCTCTAGTCTAATATGGGCCAACCCTCTAGTGAATATGGGCCAACCCTCTAGTCTAATATGGGCCAACCCTCTAGTCTAATATGGGCCAACCCTCTAGTCTAGTATGGACCAACCCTCTAGTCTAATATGGGCCAACCCTCTAGTCTAGTATGGTCCAACCCTCTAGTCTAATATGGGCCAACCCTCTAGTCTAATATGGGCCAACCCTCTAGTCTAATATGGACCAATCCTCTAGTCTAATATGGGCCAACCCTCTCGTGAATATGGACCAATCCCAACCCTCTAGTCTAATATGGACCAACCCTCTAGTCTAATATGGACCAACCCTCTAGTCTAATATGGACCAACCCTCTAGTCTACTATGGGCCAACCCTCTAGTCTAATATGGGCCAACCCTCTAGTCTAATATGGGCCAACCCTCTAGTCTAATATGGGCCAACCCTCTAGTCTAATATGAACCAACCCTCTAGTCTAATATGGACCAACCCTCTAGTCTAATATGGGCCAACCCTCTAGTCTAATATGGGCCAACCCTCTAGTCTAATATGGACCAACCCTCTAGTCTAATATGGGCCAACCCTCTAGTCTAATATATTAAACCCTAGTGAATATGGACCAACCCTCTAGTGAATATGGACCAATCCCAACCCTCTGGTCTAATATGGACCAACCCTCTAGTGAATATGGACCAATCCCAACCCTCTGGTCTAATATGGACCAATCCTCTAGTGAATATGGACCAATCCCAACCCTCTGGTCTCGTCTATTGAACCTGAGCCAGCCAGTCCTTGCAACAATGTGGATGGCCTGTCATTTCTGAAGTGCCTCTGTGTGTTTATCCCACGTTGTGTGTGTGTGTGTGAGAGGGTGAGGGTTTGTGTGTGTGTGAGAGAGGTGTGTGTTTATCCCACGTAAACAGATGACTTGGTGCTGTTCATCTAGCTATGTGGGAGGACTAGAACGCCTGTCTCTGTATGTGTGTGAGAGGATTAGTGTGTGTGAGAGGGTGAGTGTGTGTGTGAGAGGGTGAGTGTTTTGTGTATGTGTGTGTGAGAGGGTGAGTGTTTGTGTATGTTTGTGTGAGAGGGTGAGTGTTTGTGTTTGTGTGTGTGAGAGGGTGAGTGTTTTGTGTATGTGTGTGTGAGAGGGTGAGTGTTTGTGTATGTGTGTGTGAGAGGGTGAGTGTTTGTGTATGTGTGTGTGAGAGGGTGAGTGTTTGTGTGTGTGAGAGGGTGAGTGTTTGTGTGTGTGAGAGGGTGAGTGTGTGTGTGAGAGGGTGAGTGTTTTGTGTATGTGTGTGTGAGAGGGTGAGTGTTTGTGTATGTGTGTGTGAGACAGTGAGTGTTTGTGTGTGTGAGAGGGTGAGTGTTTGTGTGTGTGAGAGGGTTTGTGTTTGTGTGTGTGAGAGGGTTTGTGTTTGTGTGTGTGAGAGGGTGAGTGTTTGTGTATGTGTGTGTGAGATGGTGAGGGTTTGTGTATGTGTGAGAGGGTGAGGGTTTGTGTGTGTGAGAGGGTGAGGGTTTGTGTGTGTGAGAGGGTGAGGGTTTGTGTGTGTGTGAGGGTGAGGGTTTGTGTGTGTGTGAGGGTGAGTGTTTGTGTATGTGTGTGTGAGAGGGTGAGGGTTTGTGTGTGTGTGTGAGGGTTTGTGTGTGTGTGAGGGTGAGTGTTTGAGTGTGTGAGAGGGTGAGTGTGTGTGAGAGGGTGAGTGTGTGTGAGAGGGTGAGTGTTTGTATGGGTGTGTGAGAGGGTGAGTGTCTGTGTATGTGTGTGTGAGAGGGTGAGGGTTTGTGTGTGTGTGAGGGTTTGTGTGTGTGTGAGGGTGAGAGGGTGAGTGTTTGTATGTGTGTGAGAGGGTGAGTGTGTGTGAGGGTGAGTGTGTGTGAGAGAGGGAGTGTGTGTGAGAGGGTGAGTGTTTGTATGTGTGTGTGAGAGGGTGAGTGTCTGTGTATGTGTGTGTGAGAGGGTGAGGGTTTGTGTGTGTGAGAGAGGGTGAGGGTTTATGTGTGTGTGTGAGGGTTTATGTGTGTGTGTGAGGGTTTATGTGTGTGTGAGAGGGTGAGGGTTTGTGTGAGTGTGTGTGAGAGGGTGAGTGTTTGTGTGTGTGAGAGGGTGAGTGTGTGTGAGAGGGTGAGTGTTTGTGTGTGTGAGAGGGTGAGTGTTTGTGTGTGTGAGAGGGTGAGTGTTTGTGTGTGTGAGAGGGTGAGTGTTTGTGTGAGAGGGTGAGGGTTTATGTGTGTGTGAGAGGGTGAGGGTTTGTGTGAGTGTTTGTGTGAGTGTGTGTGTGTGAGAGGGTGAGTGTTTGTGTGTGTGAGAGGGTGAGTGTTTGTGTGTGTGAGAGGGTGAGTGTTTGTGTGTGTGAGAGGGTGAGTGTTTGTGTGTGTGCGAGGGTGAGTGTTTGTGTGTGTGCGAGGGTGAGTGTTTGTGTGTGTGAGAGGGTGAGTGTTTGTGTGTGTGAGAGGGTGAGTGTTTGTGTGTGTGAGAGGGTGAGTGTTTGTGTGTGTGAGAGGGTGAGTGTTTGTGTGTGTGAGAGGGTGAGTGTTTGTGTGTGTGAGAGGGTGAGTGTTTGTGTGTGTGAGAGGGTGAGTGTTTGTGTGTGTGAGAGGGTGAGTGTTTGTGTGTGTGAGAGGGTGAGTGTTTGTGTGTGTGAGAGGGTGAGTGTTTGTGTGTGTGAGAGGGTGAGTGTTTGTGTGTGTGAGAGGGTGAGTGTTTGTGAGAGGGTGAGTGTTTGTGAGAGGGTGAGTGTTTGTGAGAGGGTGAGTGTTTGTGAGAGGGTGAGTGTTTGTGTGTGTGAGAGGGTGAGTGTTTGTGTGAGAGGATGAGTGTTTGTGAGAGGGTGAGTGTTTGTGTGTGTGAGAGGGTGAGTGTTTGTGTGAGAGGATGAGTGTTTGCTTGTGTGTGAGAGGATGAGTGTTTGCTTGTGTGTGTGAGGGTGAGTGTTTGCTTGTGTGTATGTTTCCCATGGAGGAAGGGAGGGAGAGGAAGGAATTTCAGCACTGGAAAGACAAGGTATTTAACACTATAGACGATGAGCCCCTCAGATTGGAGATTTGTTTGTGTCAGCCGTGGCAACACTGTTTTTATTCAACACTTTTACAAACATAAAACACACTTCTCCCCTACTTCCTGTCGCGCTGCAGTGAATGAGCAGTCAGGTGTATCAAATACCTCTGTGTTATTAGAAGTTTGTCCTGTCTTTTTCTTTTCTATATCGAGGAATATTTCTCTCTGCAACTGATCCACGCTGGAGTTGTGTAATATAATGTGGTCTGAGAAGAAGAATATTGTCAGGCCAGACATGTAGTCGATATGCTGTGATAATGTATTAGACCAGACATATAGTCAATATGCTGTGATAATGTATTAGACCAGACATGTAGTCAATATGCTGTGATAATGTATTAGACCAGACATATAGTCAATATGCTGTCATAATGTATTAGACCAGACATATCATCAATATGCTGTGATAATGTATTAGACTAGACATATAGTCGATATGCTGTGATAATGTATTAGACCAGACATGTAGTCAATATGATGTGATAATGTATTACACCAGACATGTAGTCAATATGATGTGATAATGTATTAGACCATACATGTAGTCAATATGCTGTGATAATGTATTAGACCAGACATGTAGTCAATATGCTGTGATAATGTATTAGACCATGCATGTAGTCAATATGCTGTGATAATGTATTAGACCATACATGTAGTCAATATGCTGTGATAATGTATTAGACCAGACATGTAGTCAATATGATGTGATAATGTATTAGACCATACATGTAGTCAATATGCTGTGATAATGTATTAGACCAGACATGTAGTCAATATGATGTGATAATGTATTAGACCATGCATATAGTCAATATGCTGTGATAATGTATTAGACCAGACATGTAGTCAATATGATGTGATAATGTATTAGACCATGCATATAGTCAATATGCTGTGATAATGTATTAGACCAGACATGTAGTCAATATGATGTGATAATGTATTAGACCAGACATGTAGTCAATATGCTGTGATAATGTATTAGACCAGACATGTAGTCAATATGATGTGATAATGTATTAGACCAGACATGTAGTCAATATGATGTGATAATGTATTAGACCAGACATGTAGTCAATATGCTGTGATAATGTATTAGACCAGACATGTAGTCAATATGCTGTGATAATGTATTAGACCAGACATGTAGTCAATATGATGTGATAATGTATTAGACCATACATGTAGTCAATATGCTGTGATAATGTATTAGACCATACATGTAGTCAATATGATGTGATAATGTATTAGACCAGACATGTAATCAATATGCTGTGATAATGTATTAGACCAGACATGTAGTCAATATGATGTGATAATGTATTACACCAGACATGTAGTCAATATGCTGTGATAATGTATTAGACCAGACATGTAGTCAATATGCTGTGATAATGTATTAGACCTACTGCACAAACCTCATTCCTACAGAACTTGTTTCATTCGGTTCGTGTTGCAGATATCTCTGCTTCATTTTCTGACTGTGAAAGTGATGTTAGATTCAGATGAAGTTGGTGACCGCTGGGTTAGACAGGTGAACTTACCTCCGGACATTCATTATATACTGTTCAATAATGAATGGTTATATATCCACAAGTGGATGTAGAAATCATCGATTGCCCCTTTAAGGTTCTGAGCTTCTGACCATGGGATGGATGGATGGGGAAGGTCCTCCATTCCTCCTCTTCTCCCTGACCCATGTCCCTCCATCCTCCTCTTCTCCCTGACCCATGTCTCTCCATCCTCCTCTTCTCCCTGACCCATGTCTCTCCATTCCTCCTCTTCTCCCTGACCCATGTCCCTCCATCCTCCTCTTCTCCATGACCCATGTCTCTCCATTCCTCCTCTTCTCCCTGACCCATGTCTCTCCATCCTCCTCTTCTCCCTGACCCATGTCCCTCCATCCTCCTCTTCTCCCTGACCCATGTCCCTCATCCTCCTCTTCTCCCTGACCCATGTCTCTCCATCTTCCTCTTCTCCCTGACCCATGTCTCTCCATTCCTCCTCTTCTCCCTGACCCATGTCCCTCCATTCCTCCTCTTCTCCCTGACCCATGTCTCTCATCCTCCTCCATTCCTCCTCTTCTCCCTGACCCATGTCCCTCCATTCCTCCTCTTCTCCCTGACCCATGTCTCTCCATCCTCCTCCATTCCTCCTCTTCTCCCTGACCCATGTCCCTCCATTCCTCCTCTTCTCCCTGACCCATGTCTCTCATCCTCCTCTTCTCCCTGACCCATGTCTCTCATCCTCCTCCATTCCTCCTCTTCTCCCTGACCCATGTCTCTCCATCCTCCTCTTCTCCCTGACCCATGTCTCTCCATCCTCCTCTTCTCCCTGACCCATGTCCCTACATTCCTCCTCTTCTCCCTGACCCATGTCTCTCATCCTCCTCCATTCCTCCTCTTCTCCCTGACCCATGTCTCTCCATCCTCCTCTTCTCCCTGACCCATGTCTCTCATCCTCCTCTTCTCCCTGACCCATGTCTCTCTATCCTCCTCTTCTCCCTGATCCATGTCCCTCATTCCTCCTCTTCTCCCTGACCTATGTCTCTCCATCCTCCTCTTCTCCCTGACCCATGTCTCTCATCCTCCTCTTCTCCCTGACCCATGTCTCTCCATCCTCCTCTTCTCCCTGACCCATGTCCCTCCATTCCTCCTCTTCTCCCTGACCCATGTCCCTCATCCTCCTCTTCTCCCTGACCCATGTCCCTCATCCTCCTCTTCTCCCTGACCCATGTCTCTCCATCCTCCTCTTCTCACTGACCCATGTCCCTCCATCCTCCTCTTCTCCCTGACCCATGTCCCTCCATTCCTCCTCTTCTCCCTGACCCATGTCCCTCCATTCCTCCTCTTCTCCCTGACCCATGTCCCTCCATTCCTCCTCTTCTCCCTGACCCATGTCCCTCCATTCCTCCTCTTCTCCCTGACCCATGTCTCTCCATTCCTCCTCTTCTCCCTGATCCATGTCCCTCCATTCCTCCTCTTCTCCCTGACCCATGTCTCTCATCCTCCTCTTCTCCCTGACCCATGTCTCTCATCCTCCTCTTCTCCCTGACCCATGTCTCTCATCCTCCTCTTCTCCCTGACCCATGTCCCTCCATTCCTCCTCTTCTCCCTGACCCATGTCTCTCCAGCCTCCTCTTCTCCCTGACCCATGTCTCTCCATTCCTCCTCTTCTCCCTGACCCATGTCTCTCATCCTCCTCTTCTCCCTGACCCATGTCTCTCATCCTCCTCTTCTCCCTGACCCATGTCCCTCCATTCCTCCTCTTCTCCCTGACCCATGTCTCTCCAGCCTCCTCTTCTCCCTGACCCATGTCCCTCCATTCCTCCTCTTCTCCCTGACCCATGTCTCTCATCCTCCTCTTCTCCCTGACCCATGTCTCTCATCCTCCTCTTCTCCCTGATCCATGTCTCTCATCCTCCTCTTCTCCCTGACCCATGTCCCTCCATTCCTCCTCTTCTCTCTGACCCATGTCTCTCCATTCCTCCTCTTCTCCCTGACCCATGTCTCTCTATCCTCCTCTTCTCCCTGACCCATGTCTCTCTATCCTCCTCTTCTCCCTGACCCATGTCCCTCCATCCTCCTCTTCTCCCTGACCCATGTCTCTCCTTCCTCCTCTTCTCCCTGACCCATGTCTCTCCTTCCTCCTCTTCTCCCTGACCCATGTCTCTCCATTCCTCCTCTTCTCCCTGACCCATGTCTCTCCTTCCTCCTCTTCTCCCTGACCCATGTCTCTCCATCCTCCTCTTCTCCCTGACCCATGTCTCTCATCCTCCTCTTCTCCCTGACCCATGTCTCGCATCCTCCTCTTCTCCCTGACCCATGTCCCTCATCCTCCTCCTCTCCCTGACCCATGTCTCTCATCCTCCTCTTCTCCCTGACCCATGTCTCTCCATCTTCCTCTTCTCCCTGACCCATGTCTCTCCATTCCTCCTCTTCTCCCTGACCCATGTCTCTCCATTCCTCCTCTTCTCCCTGACCCATGTCTCTCCATTCCTCCTCTTCTCCCTGACCCATGTCTCTCCATTCCTCCTCTTCTCCCTGACCCATGTCCCTCCATCCTCCTCTTCTCCCTGACCCATGTCTCTCATCCTCCTCTTCTCCCTGACCCATGTCCCTCATCCTCTTCTCCCTGACCCATGTCTCTCATCCTCCTTTTCTCCCTGACCCATGTCTCTCCATTCCTCCTCTTCTCCCTGACCCATGTCCCTCCATCCTCCTCTTCTCCCTGACCCATGTCTCTCATCCTCCTCTTCTCCCTGACCCATGTCCCTCATCCTCCTCTTCTCCCTGACCCATGTCTCTCCATTCCTCCTCTTCTCCCTGACCCATGTCCCTCCATCCTCCTCTTCTCCCTGACCCATGTCTCTCCATCTTCCTCTTCTCCCTGACCCATGTCTCTCCTTCCTCCTCTTCTCCCTGACCCATGTCTCTCCATCCTCCTCTTCTCCCTGACCCATGTCTCTCCATCCTCCTCTTCTCCCTGACCCATGTCTCTCATCCTCCTCTTCTCCCTGACCCATGTCTCTCATCCTCCTCTTCTCACTGACCCATGTCTCTCCATCTTCCTCTTCTCCCTGACCCATGTCTCTCCATTCCTCCTCTTCTCCCTGACCCATGTCTCTCATCCTCCTCTTCTCCCTGACCCATGTCTCTCCATCCTCCTCCATTCCTCCTCTTCTCCCTGACCCATGTCCCTCCATTCCTCCTCTTCTCCCTGACCCATGTCTCTCATCCTCCTCTTCTCCCTGACCCATGTCCCTCCATTCTCCTCTTCTCCCTGACCCATGTCCCTCCATTCCTCCTCTTCTCCCTGACCCATGTCTCTCATCCTCCTCTTCTACCTGACCCATGTCTCTCATCCTCCTCTTCTCCCTGACCCATGTCTCTCTATCCTCCTCTTCTCCCTGACCCATGTCTCTCCATCCTCCTCTTCTCCCTGACCCATTTCTCTCATCCTCCTCTTCTCCCTGACCCATGTCTCTCCATTCTCCTCTTCTCCCTGACCCATGTCCCTCCATTCCTCCTCTTCTCCCTGACCCATGTCCCTCCATCCTCCTCTTCTCCCTGACCCATGTCTCTCATCCTCCTCCATTCCTCCTCTTCTCCCTGACCCATGTCTCTCCATCCTCCTCTTCTCCCTGACCCATGTCTCTCCATCCTCCTCTTCTCCCTGACCCATGTCCCTACATTCCTCCTCTTCTCCCTGACCCATGTCCCTACATTCCTCCTCTTCTCCCTGACCCATGTCTCTCATCCTCCTCTTCTCCCTGACCCATGTCTCTCTATCCTCCTCTTCTCCCTGATCCATGTCCCTCCATTCCTCCTCTTCTCCCTGACCTATGTCTCTCCATCCTCCTCTTCTCCCTGACCCATGTCTCTCATCCTCCTCTTCTCCCTGACCCATGTCTCTCCATCCTCCTCTTCTCCCTGACCCATGTCCCTCCATTCCTCCTCTTCTCCCTGACCCATGTCCCTCATCCTCCTCTTCTCCCTGACCCATGTCCCTCATCCTCCTCTTCTCCCTGACCCATGTCTCTCCATCCTCCTCTTCTCACTGACCCATGTCCCTCCATCCTCCTCTTCTCACTGACCCATGTCCCTCCATTCCTCCTCTTCTCCCTGACCCATGTCCCTCCATTCCTCCTCTTCTCCCTGACCCATGTCCCTCCATTCCTCCTCTTCTCCCTGACCCATGTCCCTCCATTCCTCCTCTTCTCCCTGACCCATGTCCCTCCATTCCTCCTCTTCTCACTGGCCCATGTCTCTCCATCCTCCTCTTCTCACTGACCCTTGTCCCTCCATTCCTCCTCTTCTCCCTGACCCATGTCCCTCCATTCCTCCTCTTCTCCCTGACCCATGTCCCTCCATTCCTCCTCTTCTCCCTGACCCATGTCTCTCCATTCCTCCTCTTCTCCCTGACCCATGTCTCTCCATCCTCCTCTTCTCCCTGACCCATGTCTCTCCATCTTCCTCTTCTCCCTGACCCATGTCCCTCCATCCTCCTCTTCTCCCTGGCCCATGTCCCTCCATCCTCCTCTTCTCCCTGACCCATGTCTCTCATCCTCCTCTTCTCCCTGACCCATGTCCCTCATCCTCCTCTTCTCCCTGACCCATGTCCCTCCATTCCTCTTCTTCTCCCTGACCCATGTCTCTCATCCTCCTCTTCTCCCTGACCCATGTCTCTCATCCTCCTCTTCTCCCTGACCCATGTCCCTCATCCTCCTCTTCTCCCTGACCCATGTCCCTCCATTCCTCTTCTTCTCCCTGACCCATGTCTCTCATCCTCCTCTTCTCCCTGACCCATGTCTCTCATCCTCCTCTTCTCCCTGACCCATGTCCCTCATCCTCCTCTTCTCCCTGGCCCATGTCTCTCCATTCCTCCTCTTCTCCCTGACCCATGTCTCTCCATTCCTCCTCTTCTCCCTGACCCATGTCTATCCATCCTCCTCTTCTCCCTGACCCATGTCCCTCCATCCTCCTCTTCTCCCTGACCCATGTCTCTCATCCTCCTCTTCTCCCTGACCCATGTCCCTCATCCTCCTCTTCTCCCTGACCCATCTCCCTCCATTCCTCTTCTTCTCCCTGACCCATGTCTCTCATCCTCCTCTTCTCCCTGACCCATGTCCCTCCATTCCTCCTCTTCTCCCTGACCCATGTCTCTCCATCCTCCTCTTCTCCCTGACCCATGTCCCTCCATTCCTCCTCTTCTCCCTGACCCATGTCCCTCCATTCCTCCTCTTCTCCCTGGCCCATGTCTCTCCATTCCTCCTCTTCTCCCTGGCCCATGTCTCTCCATTCCTCCTCTTCTCCCTGACCCATGTCTCTCCATCCTCCTCTTCTCCCTGACCCATGTCCCTCCATCCTCCTCTTCTCCCTGACCCATGTCTCTCATCCTCCTCTTCTCCCTGACCCATGTCCCTCATCCTCCTCTTCTCCCTGACCCATGTCCCTCCATTCCTCCTCTTCTCCCTGACCCATGTCCCTCCATCCTCCTCTTCTCCCTGACCCATGTCTCTCCATTCCTCCTCTTCTCCCTGACCCATGTCCCTCCATCCTCCTCTTCTCCCTGGCCCATGTCTCTCCATTCCTCCTCTTCTCCCTGACCCATGTCTCTCCATCCTCCTCTTCTCCCTGACCCATGTCCCTCCATTCCTCCTCTTCTCCCTGACCCATGTCCCTCCATCCTCCTCTTCTCCATGACCCATGTCCCTCCATCCTCCTCTTCTCCCTGACCCATGTCTTTCCATTCCTCCTCTTCTCCCTGACCCATGTCCCTCCATCCTCCTCTTCTCCCTGACCCATGTCCCTCCATTCCTCCTCTTCTCCCTGACCCATGTCCCTCATCCTCCTCTTCTCCCTGACCCATGTCCCTCCATCCTCCTCTTCTCCCTGACCCATGTCCCTCCATTCTCCTCCATTCCTCCTCTTCTCCCTGACCCATGTCCCTCCATTCCTCCTCTACTCCCTGACCCATGTCTCTCCATTCCTCCTCTTCTCCCTGACCCATGTCTCTCCATTCCTCCTCTTCTCCCTGACCCATGTCTCTCCATTCCTCCTCTTCTCCCTGACCCATGTCTCTCATCCTCCTCTTCTCCCTGACCCATGTCCCTCCATTCCTCCTCTTCTCCCTGACCCATGTCTCTCCTTCCTCCTTCTCCCTGACCCATGTCTCTCCATCCTCCTCTTCTCCCTGACCCATGTCTCTCCATCCTCCTCTTCTCCCTGACCCATGTCTCTCATCCTCCTCTTCTCCCTGACCCATGTCTCTCATCCTCCTCTTCTCCCTGACCCATGTCCCTCATCCTCCTCTTCTCCCTGACCCATGTCCCTCCATTCCTCCTCTTCTCCCTGACCCATGTCCCTCCATCCTCCTCTTCTCCCTGACCCATGTCCCTCCATCCTCCTCTTCTCCCTGACCCATGTCTCTCCATTCCTCCTCTTCTCCCTGACCCATGTCTCTCCATCCTCCTCTTCTCCCTGACCCATGTCCCTCCATTCCTCCTCTTCTCCCTGACCCATGTCCCTCCATCCTCCTCTTCTCCATGACCCATGTCCCTCCATCCTCCTCTTCTCCCTGACCCATGTCTTTCCATTCCTCCTCTTCTCCCTTACCCATGTCCCTCCATCCTCCTCCATCCTCCTCTTCTCCCTGACCCATGTCCCTCCATTCCTCCTCTTCTCCCTGACCCATGTCCCTCATCCTCCTCTTCTCCCTGACCCATGTCTCTCCATCTTCCTCTTCTCCCTGACCCATGTCCCTCCATCCTCCTCTTCTCCCTGACCCATGTCCCTCCATCCTCCTCTTCTCCCTGACCCATGTCTCTCCATCTTCCTCTTCTCCCTGACCCATGTCCCTCCATCCTCCTCTTCTCCCTGACCCATGTCTCTCATCCTCCTTTTCTCCCTAACCCATGTCCCTCCATTCCTCTTCTTCTCCCTACCCATGTCTCTCATCCTCCTCTTCTCCCTGACCCATGTCTCTCATCCTCCTCTTCTCCCTGACCCATGTCCCTCATCCTCCTCTTCTCCCTGACCCATGTCCCTCATCCTCCTCTTCTCCCTGACCCATGTCTCTTCATCCTCCTCTTCTCCCTGACCCATGTCCCTCCATTCCTCCTCTTCTCCCTGACCCATGTCTCTCCATTCCTCCTCTTCTCCCTGACCCATGTCCCTCCATTCCTCCTCTTCTCCCTGGCCCATGTCTCTCCATTCCTCCTCTTCTCCCTGACCCATGTCCCTCCATTCCTCCTCTTCTCCCTGGCCCATGTCCCTCCATCCTCCTCTTCTCCCTGACCCATGTCTTTCCATTCCTCCTCTTCTCCCTGACCCATGTCCCTCCATCCTCCTCCATCCTCCTCTTCTCCCTGACCCATGTCCCTCCATTCCTCCTCTTCTCCCTGACCCATGTCCCTCATCCTCCTCTTCTCCCTGACCCATGTCTCTCCATTCCTCCTCTTCTCCCTGACCCATGTCTCTCCATTCCTCCTCTTCTCCCTGACCCATGTCTCTCATCCTCCTCTTCTCCCTGACCCATGTCTTTCCATTCCTCCTCTTCTCCCTGACCCATGTCTCTCCATCCTCCTCTTCTCCCTGACCCATGTCCCTCTATCCTCCTCCATTCCTCCTCTTCTCCCTGACCCATGTCTCTCATCCTCCTCTTCTCCCTGACCCATGTCCCTCCATCCTCCTCTTCTCCCTGACCCATGTCCCTCCATTCTCCTCCATTCCTCCTCTTCTCCCTGACCCATGTCTCTCATCCTCCTCTTCTCCCTGACCCATGTCCCTCCATTCCTCTTCTTCTCCCTGACCCATGTCTCTCCATCCTCCTCTTCTCCCTGACCCATGTCCCTCCATTCCTCCTCTTCTCCCTGACCCATGTCCCTCATCCTCTTCTTCTCCCTGACCCATGTCTCTCCATCCTCCTCTTCTCCCTGACCCATGTCCCTCATCCTCTTCTTCTCCCTGACCCATGTCTCTCCATCCTCCTCTTCTCCCTGACCCATGTCCCTCCATTCCTCCTCTTCTCCCTGACCCATGTCCCTCCATTCCTCCTCTTCTCCCTGACCCATGTCCCTCCATTCCTCCTCTTCTCCCTGACCCATGTCCCTCCATTCCTCCTCTTCTCCCTGACCCTCCATTCCTCCTCTTCTCCCTGACCCATGTCTCTCCATTCCTCCTCTTCTCCCTGACCCTCCATTCCTCCTCTTCTCCCTGACCCATGTCTCTCCATCCTCCTCTTCTCCCTGACCCATGTCCCTCCATCCTCCTCTTCTCCCTGACCCATGTCCCTCCATCCTCCTCTTCTCCCTGACCCATGTCCCTCATCCTCCTCTTCTCCCTGACCCATGTCTCTCCATCCTCCTCTTCTCCCTGACCCATGTCTCTCCATCCTCCTCCATTCCTCCTCTTCTCCCTGACCCATGTCCCTCCATTCCTCCTCTTCTCCCTGACCCATGTCTCTCCATCCTCCTCTTCTCCCTGACCCATGTCTCTCTCATCCTCCTCTTCTCCCTGACCCATGTCTTTCCATCCTCCTCTTCTCCCTGACCCATGTCTCTCCATCCTCCTCTTCTCCCTGACCCATGTCCCTCCATCCTCCTCTTCTCCCTGACCCATGTCTCTCCATCCTCCTCTTCTCCCTGACCCATGTCTCTCCATCCTCCTCTTCTCCCTGACCCATGTCCCTCCATCCTCCTCTTCTCCCTGACCCATGTCCCTCCATCCTCCTCTTCTCCCTGACCCATGTCCCTCCATTCCTCCTCCATTCCTCCTCTTCTCCCTGACCCATGTCTCTCCATTCCTCCTCCATTCCTCCTCTTCTCCCTGACCCATGTCTCTCATCCTCCTCTTCTCCCTGACCCATGTCCCTCCATTCCTCCTCTTCTCCCTGACCCATGTCTCTCCATCCTCCTCTTCTCCCTGACCCATGTCTCTCCATCCTCCTCTTCTCCCTGACCCATGTCTCTCCATCCTCCTCCATTCCTCCTCTTCTCCCTGACCCATGTCTCTCCATCCTCCTCTTCTCCCTGATCCATGTCTCTCCAGCCTCCTCTTCTCCCTGACCCATGTCTCTCCATTCCTCCTCTTCTCCCTGACCCATGTCTCTCCATCCTCCTCTTCTCCCTGACCCATGTCTCTCATCCTCCTCTTCTCCCTGACCCATGTCTCTCCATCCTCCTCTTCTCCCTGACCCATGTCTCTCCATCCTCCTCTTCTCCCTGACCCATGTCTCTCCATCCTCCTCTTCTCCCTGACCCATGTCCCTCCATTCCTCCTCTTCTCCCTGACCCATGTCTCTCTATCCTCCTCTTCTCCCTGACCCATGTCTCTCCATTCCTCCTCTTCTCCCTGACCCATGTCTCTCGATTCCTCCTCTTCTCCCTGACCCATGTCTCTCCATCCTCCTCTTCTCCCTGACCCATGTCTCTCCATCCTCCTCTTCTCCCTGACCCATGTCCCTCCATTCCTCCTCTTCTCCCTGACCCATGTCTCTCTATCCTCCTCTTCTCCCTGACCCATGTCCCTCCATTCCTCCTCTTCTCCCTGACCCATGTCTCTCTATCCTCCTCTTCTCCCTGACCCATGTCTCTCCATTCCTCCTCTTCTCCCTGACCCATGTCTCTCGATTCCTCCTCTCTCTCTATCTTTTTCATCCCAGGAAGGGCTGTTCTCTATCCTTCCCACTGTTGGTCCCTCAGGCCCCTAGCTTTCATTTTAACCACACAGCACTGTGCTATACCTCTAGATTGGAATTGCTGGGTTTAATAACATATGGTAATTTATCATTGACCGCCTCAGGTAACTCTCTCCATATGGATTTCCTACTCGCTGACTCTCTCTCTCTCTCTCTCTCTCTCCCTCTCTCATTCCCCCTCTCTCTTTCACTTTCTCTCTCTCTATTTCTCTATTTTAATTTAATGGCGTTATTGGCATGGGAAACCTATGTTTACATTGCCAAAGCAAGTTAAGAAGATAATAAACAAAAGTGATATAATCAATAAAACTGTACAGTAAATATTACACATTTTACACTATTACAGAAGTGGGTGGGTGGGTGGGTGGGTGGATGGATGGGTGGATGATGGATGGATGGGTGGATGGGTGGATGGGTGGATGGATGAATGGGTGGGTGGATGGGTGGATGGGTAGATGGGTGGATGGATGGGTGGATGGGTGGATGGGTGGATGGATGGATGAATGGGTGGGTGGGTGGATGGGTAGATGGATGGATGGGTGGGTGGATGGATGAATGGGTGGGTGGGTAGATGGGTGGATGGATGGATGGATGGATGGGTAGGTGGATGGGTAGATGGATGGATGGATGGGTGGATGGATGGATGGATGGGTAGATGGATGGGTGGATGGGTAGATGGATGGATGGGTGGGTGGATGGGTAGATGGATGGATGGATGGATGGATGGGTGGATGGATGAATGGGTGGGTGGGTGGATGGGTAGATGGGTGGATGGATGGATGGGTAGGTGGGTGGGTGGATGGGTAGATGGGTGGATGGATGGATGGATGGATGGGTGGATGGATGGATGGGTAGATGGATGGATGGATGGATGGATGGATGGGTAGATGGATGGATGGATGGGTGGGTGGGTGGATGGATGGATGGATGGGTGGGTGGATGGATGGATGGATGGATGGGTAGATGGATGGGTAGATGGATGGATGGATGGATGGGTAGATGGATGGATGGATGGGTAGATGGATGGGTGGATGGGTAGATGGATGGATGGGTGGGTGGATGGGTAGATGGATGGATGGATGGATGGGTAGATGGATGGGTAGATGGATGGGTGGATGGATGGATGGGTGGATGGATGGGTGGATGGGTAGGTAGATGGGTGGATGGATGGGTAGATGGGTGGGTGGATGGATGGGTGGATGGGTGGATGGGTGGATGGGTGGGTGGATGGGTGGGTAGATGGGTAGATGGGTGGGTGGATGGATGGATGGATGGGTAAATGGATGGGTGGGTGGGTAGATGGATGGGTAGATGGATGGATGGATGGGTGGGTGGGTGGGTAGATGGGTAGATGGGTGGGTGGGTGGATGGATGGATGGGTGGGTAAATGGATGGGTGGATGGGTGGATGGATGGATGGATGGGTGGGTGGGTGGGTAGATGGGTAGATGGGTGGGTGGGTGGGTGGGTAGATGGGTAGATGGGTGGGTGGGTGGATGGATGGATGGGTGGGTAAATGGATGGGTGGATGGGTGGATGGATGGATGGGTAAATGGATGGGTGGGTGGGTAGATGGATGGGTAGATGGATGGATGGGTGGGTGGATGGATGGGTGGATGGGTGGGTGGGTGGGTAGATGGGTAGATGGGTGGGTGGGTGGATGGATGGATGGGTGGATGGGTGGGTAAATGGATGGGTGGGTGGGTGGGTGGGTGGGTGGATGGGTAGATGGGTGGGTGGGTGGATGGATGGATGGGTAGGTGGATGGGTAGATGGATGGATGGGTGGGTAGATGGATGGGTGGGTAGATGGATGGGTGGGTAGATGGATGGATGGGTAGATGGATGGATGGGTAGATGGATGGGTAGATGGATGGATGGGTAGATGGATGGGTAGATGGATGGATGGGTAGATGGATGGGTGGGTAGATGGATGGGTGGATGGATGGGTGGGTAGATGGATGGGTGGATGGATGGATGGATGGGTGGGTGGGTGGATTGATTGGGTATATTGCTATATGGATTGGTACTGTGTGTAGATGGAGGGGTATATGGATTGGTACTGTGTGTAGATGGAGGGGCATATTGATTGATGGGTATATTGATTGGTACTGTGTGTAGATGGAGGGGCATATTGATTGGTACTGTGTGTAGATGGAGGGGCATATTGATTGATGGGTATATTGATTGGTACTGTGTGTAGATGGATGGGTATATTGATTGGTACTGTGTGTAGATGGAGGGGCATATTGATTGATGGGTATATTGATTGGTACTGTGTGTAGATGGAGGGGTATTGATTGATGGGTATATTTATTGGTACTGTGTGTAGATGGAGGGGTATATTGATTGGTACTGTGTGTAGATGGAGGGGTATATTGATTGAGGGGTATATTGATTGGTACTGTGTGTAGATGGAGGGGCATATTGATTGGTACTGTGTGTAGATGGATGGGTATATTGATTGGTACTGTGTGTAGATGGAGGGGCATATTGATTGATGGGTATATTGATTGGTACTGTGTGTAGATGGAGGGGTATATTGATTGATGGGTATATTGATTGGTACTGTGTGTAGATGGAGGGGCATATTGATTGGTACTGTGTGTAGATGGATGGGTATATTGATTGATGGGTATATTGATTGGTACTGTGTGTAGATGGAGGGGTATATTGATTGGTACTGTGTGTAGATGGAGGGGTATATTGATTGATGGGTATATTGCAATATTGATTGGTACTGTGTGTAGATGGAGGGGCATATTGATTGATGGGTATATTGATTGGTACTGTGTGTAGATGGAGGGGTGTATTGATTGGTACTGTGTGTTTCCTGCAGACTGCCGGGAGATCCTGCTTCCTCTGATGACAGAACAGCTGAAGTTTCATCTGGAGAACCAGGAGGAGCTGGAGGCCTGCTGTCAACTACTGAGTAACATACTAGAGGTCCTCTACAGGAAGGATGTGGTGAGGAACACACACACCACTACCTCTGTTCTATAGTGCCCCCTATAATCAGACCCCTCTGTTCTATAGTTCCCCCTATAATCAGACCCCTCTGTTCTATAGTGTTCCCTATAATCAGACCCCTCTGTTCTATAGTTCCCACTATAATCAGACACCTCTGTTCTATAGTGCCCCCTATAATCAGACCCCTCTGTTCTATAGTTCCCCCTATAATCAGACCCCTCTGTTCTATAGTGTTCCCTATAATCAGACCCCTCTGTTCTATAGTTCCCACTATAATCAGACCCCTCTGTTCTATAGTGTCCCCTATATTCAGACCCCTCTGTTCTATAGTGCCCCCTATAATCAGACCCCTCTGTTCTATAGTGTTCCCTATAATCAGACCCCTCTGTTCTATAGTTCCCACTATAATCAGACCCCTCTGTTCTATAGTGTTCCCTATAATCAGACCCCTCTGTTCTATAGTGCCCCCTATAATCAGACCCCTCTGTTCTATAGTTCCCCCTATAATCAGACCCCTCTGTTCTATAGTGTCCCCTATAATCAGACCCCTCTGTTCTATAGTGTTCCCTATAATCAGACCCCTCTGTTCTATAGTTCCCCCTATAATCAGACCCCTCTGTTCTATAGTGTCCCCTATAATCAGACCCCTCTGTTCTATAGTGTCCCCTATAATCAGACCCCTCTGTTCTATAGTTCCCCCTATAATCAGACCCCTCTGTTCTATAGTGCCCCCTATAATCAGACCCCTCTGTTCTATAGTTCCCCCTATAATCAGACCCCTCTGTTCTATAGTGTTCCCTATAATCAGACCCCTCTGTTCTATAGTTCCCACTATAATCAGACACCTCTGTTCTATAGTGCCCCCTATAATCAGACCCCTCTGTTCTATAGTTCCCCCTATAATCAGACCCCTCTGTTCTATAGTGTTCCCTATAATCAGACCCCTCTGTTCTATAGTTCCCACTATAATCAGACCCCTCTGTTCTATAGTGTCCCCTATATTCAGACCCCTCTGTTCTATAGTGCCCCCTATAATCAGACCCCTCTGTTCTATAGTGTTCCCTATAATCAGACCCCTCTGTTCTATAGTTCCCACTATAATCAGACCCCTCTGTTCTATAGTGTTCCCTATAATCAGACCCCTCTGTTCTATAGTGCCCCCTATAATCAGACCCCTCTGTTCTATAGTTCCCCCTATAATCAGACCCCTCTGTTCTATAGTGTCCCCTATAATCAGACCCCTCTGTTCTATAGTGTTCCCTATAATCAGACCCCTCTGTTCTATAGTTCCCCCTATAATCAGACCCCTCTGTTCTATAGTGTCCCCTATAATCAGACCCCTCTGTTCTATAGTGTCCCCTATAATCAGACCCCTCTGTTCTATAGTTCCCCCTATAATCAGACCCCTCTGTTCTATAGTTCCCCCTATAATCAGACCCCTCTGTTCTATAGTGCCCCCTATAATCAGACCCCTCTGTTCTATAGTGTCCCCTATAATCAGACCCCTCTGTTCTATAGTGTCCCCTATATTCAGACCCCTCTGTTCTATAGTGCCCCCTATAATCAGACCCCTCTGTTCTATAGTGAGTCCTATATTCAGACCCCTCTGTTCTGTAGTTCCCCCTATATTCAGACCCCTCTGTTCTATAGTGTCCCCTATATTCAGACCCCTCTGTTCTATAGTGCCCCCTATAATCAGACCCCTCTGTTCTATAGTGTCCCCTATAATCAGACCCCTCTGTTCTATAGTGTCCCCTATATTCAGACCCCTCTGTTCTATAGTGCCCCCTATAATCAGACCCCTCTGTTCTATAGTGAGTCCTATATTCAGACCCCTCTGTTCTGTAGTTCCCCCTATATTCAGACCCCTCTGTTCTATAGTGTCCCCTATATTCAGACCCCTCTGTTCTATAGTGTCCCCTATATTCAGACCCCTCTGTTCTATAGTGCCCCCTATATTCAGACCCCTCTGTTCTATAGTGCCCCCTATAATCAGACCCCTCTGTTCTATAGTGTCCCCTATAATCAGACCCCTCTGTTCTATAGTGTCCCCTATATTCAGACCCCTCTGTTCTATAGTGCCCCCTATAATCAGACCCCTCTGTTCTATAGTGAGTCCTATATTCAGACCCCTCTGTTCTGTAGTTCCCCCTATATTCAGACCCCTCTGTTCTATAGTGTCCCCTATATTCAGACCCCTCTGTTCTATAGTGTCCCCTATATTCAGACCCCTCTGTTCTATAGTGCCCCCTATATTCAGACCCCTCTGTTCTATAGTGTCCCCTATAATCAGACCCCTCGGTTCTATAGTGTCCCCTATATTCAGACCCCTCTGTTCTATAGTGCCCCCTATATTCAGACCCCTCTGTTCTATAGTGTCCCCTATATTCAGACCCCTCTGTTCTATAGTGTCCCCTATATTCAGACCCCTCTGTTCTATAGTGTTCCCTATATTCAGACCCCTCTGTTCTATAGTGAGTCCTATAATCAGACACCTCTGTTCTATAGTGCCCCCTATATTCAGACCCCTCTGTTCTATAGTGTCCCCTATATTCAGACCCCTCTGTTCTATAGTGCCCCCTATATTCAGACCCCTCTGTTCTATAGTGTCCCCTATATTCAGACCCCTCTGTTCTATAGTGTTCCCTATATTCAGACCCCTCTGTTCTATAGTGAGTCCTATAATCAGACCCCTCTGTTCTATAGTGCCCCCTATATTCAGACCCCTCTGTTCTATAGTGTCCCCTATATTCAGACCCCTCTGTTCTATAGTGCCCCCTATATTCAGACCCCTCTGTTCTATAGTGTCCCCTATAATCAGACCCCTCTGTTCTATAGTGCCCCCTATATTCAGACCCCTCTGTTCTATAGTGAGTCCTATAATCAGACCCTTCTGTTCTATAGTGTGTCCTATATTCAGACCCCTCTGTTCTATAGTGAGTCCTATAATCAGACCCCTCTGTTCTATAGTGTGTCCTATATTCAGACCCCTCTGTTCTATAGTGTTCCCTATATTCAGACCCCTCAGTTCTATAGTGAGTCCTATATTCAGACAAACCCTTTTCCCAGATCATTATTCCCCTGAATCATGACCCAGGAGAAACGGGGCCCGTCACCACAAAGTGTCTCAGACTAGTGGTGATCTAGGACCTGTCCATATAATCTGATCTAGGACCTGTTCATACAATCTGATCTAGGACCTGTCCATACAATCTGATCTAGGACCTGCCCAATACAATCTGATCTAGGACCTGTTCATACAATCTGATCTAGGACCTGCCCAATACAATCTGATCTAGGACCTGCCCAATACAATCTGATCTAGGACCTGTTCATACAATCTGATCTAGGACCTGCCCAATACAATCTGATCTAGGACCTGTTCATACAATCTGATCTAGGACCTGCCCAATACAATCTGATCTAGGACCTGCCCAATACAATCTGATCTAGGACCTGTTCATACAATCTGATCTAGGACCTGCCCAATACAATCTGATCTAGGACCTGCCCAATACAATCTGATCTAGGACCTGTTCATACAATCTGATCTAGGACCTGTCCATACAATCTGATTCATTACTAACTGTTCATTACTTTTTCATGACACCATTACTATTAAAGTCTTTGAAAGCCAAGTGAACAAACAGATCATCGACCATCTCGAATCCCACCGTACCTTCTCCACTATGCCAATCCTGTTTCCGAGCCGGTCACGGGTGCACCTCAGCCACGCTCAAGGTCCTAAACGATATCATAACCACCATCGATAATAGACATTACTGTGCAGCCGTCTTCATCGACCTGGCCACGGCTTTCGACTGTGTCAATCACCGTATTCTTATCGGCAGACTCAACAGCCTTGGTTTCTCAAATGACTGCCTCGCCTGGTTCACCAACTACTTCTCAGACAGAGTGCAGTGTGTCAAATCGGAGGGTCTGTTGTCCGGGCCTCTGGCAGTCTCTATGGGGGTGCCACAGGGTTCAATTCTTGGACCGACTCTTTTCTCTGTATACATCAATGATGTCGCTCTTGCTGCTGGTGATTCTCTGATCCACCTCTACGTAGACGACACCATTCTGTATACTTCTGGCCCTTCTTTGGACACGGTGTTAACAAACCTCCAAACGAGCTTCAATGCCATACAACTCTCCTTCCGTGGCCTCCAACTGATTTTAAACGCTAGAATAAATAAATTTATTCTCTTCAACCGATCGTTGCCCGCACCTGCCCGCCCGTCTATCATCACTACTCTGGATGGTTCTGACTTAGAATATGTGGACAACTACAAATACCTAGGTGTCTGGTTAGACTGTAAACTCTCCTTCCAGACTCACATTAAACATCTCCAATCCAAAATCAAATCTAGAATTGTCCTCCTATTTCACAACAAAGCATCCTTCACTCATGCTGCCAAACTTACCCTCGTAGAACTGACTATCCTGCCGATCCTCGACTTCGGCGATGTCATTTACAAAATATCCTCCAACACTCTACTCAGCAAATTGGATGCAGTCTATCACAGTGCCATCTGTTTTGCCACCAAAGCCCCATATACTACCCGCCGTTGTGACCTGTATGCTCTAGTCGGCTGGCCCTCGCTACATATTCGCCGCCAAACCCACTGGCTCCAGGTCATCTATAAGTCTATGCTAGGTAAAGCTCTGCCGTATCTCAGTTCACTGGTCACCATAGCAGCACCCACTCGTAGCACGCACTTCAGCAGGTATATCTCACTGGTCATCCCCAAAGCCAATTCCTCCTTTGGCCGCCTTTCCTTCCAGTTCTCTGCTGCCAATGACTGGAACGAATTGCAAAAATCACTGAAGTTAGAGACTCATATCTCCCTCACTAACTTCAAGCGTTGGCTGTCAGAGTAGCTTACCAATCGCTGCAGCGGTACACAGCCCATCTGTAAATAGCCCATCCAACTACCCCGTCCCCATACTGTTTTTTGTTTTTTTTGTTCTTTTGCACCCCAGTATCACTATAATGACATCACAATACCCCATAATGACATCACAATACCCCATAATGACATCACAATACCCCCCACACCAGTATCACTACTTGCACATCCTCATCTGCACATCTATCACTCAAGTCTTAATTGCAAAATTGTAATTACTTCGCCACTATTGGCCTATTTATTTCCTTACCTCCTTACTCCATTTGCACACACTGTATATAGATTTTTCTATTGTGTTATATACTGTACGTTTGTTTATTCCATGTGTAACTCTGTGTTGTTGTTTGTGTCGCACTGCTTTGCTTTATCTTGTCCAGGTCGCAGTTGTAAATGAGAACTTGTTCTCAGCTAGCCTACCTGGTTAAATAAAGGTGAAATAAATAAATATATAAAAATGAAGCTAAACTGATTCTAGATCAGTACTCCTTCTCTGAGATGTTTTGTGGTACGTGCCCCAGTCATTTTAACTGTATTACATTGATTCTCTGTTAGTCCACTCTACTAAATTTACATTGATAATCTCTTAGTCCACTCTACTAAATATAATATTGATAATCTCTTAGTCCACTCTACTAAATATAATATTGATAATCTCTTAGTCCACTCTACTAAATATAATATTGATAATCTCTTAGTCCACTCTACTAAATTTAACATTGATAATCTCTTAGTCCACTCTACTAAATATAATATTGATAATCTCTTAGTCCACTCTACTAAATATAATATTTATAATCTCTTAGTCCACTCTACTAAATATAATATTGATAATCTCTTAGTCCACTCTACTAAATTTAACATTGATAATCTCTTAGTCCACTCTACTAAATATAATATTTATAATCTCTTAGTCCACTCTACTAAATGTAACATTGGTCTCCACTAAATCTACTCTCCACCATCCACTCCAGTAAATATAACGTGATAGTGAAATGCAGCTGTGGGAAGGCTAGATGGATGTCTGGTGTGTATTAATGCCCTGCACTACAGAGTAGTTTCTGATATAATTGCTATAATCCCATTCCATATCAGAAACAAATGATTATTTCATGGACTTTTCCTTCAATAATGTAGTTGTTTCATTGGCAGGAGCTCCCATAATTCAATACAGAGAGAACCATCACTCAATATCATCCCCCCCAACCGTTCCCTGCACTCATTCTTACACTCCGTGTGATATGAATTCAGCCCAGGACTCCATTAGTTGTTGTGTTAGTAAAGCAGTAGAGAGGTGCTGAAATCAAAAGGCAGAGTGACGTCAGAGATGGTATAGAAACAGGAGAGAGAGCCCAGTTGGGATCGTGTAATGTCATGCGTCATACCTGACGCATTGAGAGGAGAGATCAGATACTACCTTTTAAAGATTGGAGATGGAGTGATGCTTTACTGTGTGTGTGTGTGTGTGTGTGTGTGTGTGTGTGTAGGGGTGTGTGTAGGGGTGTGTGTGTGTGTAGTGGTGTGTGTGGGTGTGTGTGTGTGTGTGTGTGTGTGTGTAGGGGTGTGTGTGTGTGTGAGTGAATGTAGCACTGTGAATTATTGAAGGTTTTGGGGCAGTGGAAGCGGTAGCTACCGTGCAGCTGTATTAGATGGGATTCGTACACAGACAGCCCAGAACCCCCTGCTCACTGTGTCCTTCTTCCTCCTGGCTAGCCATGATTGGCTGAGATAATGAAGGGGTTGGAAATGCCAAGAGATTAAATTTGATTGGTCTGTAATGTCACAGTGGCTTCTTCGCAAACTCCCGGTGGTGCTGTGGTCAGATGACTTGGAAATAGAGCTCTTTGGCCACGAACACTAGTGGTGAGTTTGCCGTTGAAAAAAAGGAAATTTATGTAGAAAAGTACCTCATACCTACTGTAAAATATGGTGGTGGATCATTGATGTTATGGTGAAATATGGTAGTGGATCATTAATGTTATGGTAAAATATGGTGGTGGATCATTGATGTTATGGTAAAATATGGTGGTGGATCATTGATGTTATGGTAAAATATGGTGGTGGATCATTGATGTTATGGTAAAATATGGTGGTGGATCATTGATGTTATGGTAAAATATGGTGGTGGATCATTGATGTTATGGTAAAATATGGTGGTGGATCATTGATGTTATGGTAAAATATGGTGGTGGATCATTGATGTTATGGTAAAATATGGTGGTGGATCATTGATGTTATGGTAAAATATGGTGGTGGATCATTGATGTTATGGTAAAATATGGTGGTGGATCATTGATGTTATGGTAAAATATGGTGGTGGATCATTGATGTTATGGTGAACTATGGTGGTGGATCATTGATGTTATGGTAAAATATGGTGGTGGATCATTGATGTTATGGTAAAATATGGTGGTGGATCATATATGTTATGGGACTATTTTGCTTCCACTGGTCCTGGGGTCCTTGTTAAGGTCAACAGCATCATGAACTTTACCAAGTACCCGGACATTTTAGCCAAAAACATGGTTGTCTGAAAATGGGCCCCAAGTAGATCTTCCATCAAGACAACAACCCCAAGCACACATCATAATGGGGGCGGCAGCGTAGCCTAGTGGTTAGAGGCAGCGTAGCCTAGTGGTTAGAGGCAGCGTAGCCTAGTGGTTAGAGGCAGCGTAGCCTAGTGGTTAGAGGCAGCGTAGCCTAGTGGTTAGAGGCAGCGTAGCCTAGTGGTTAGAGGCAGCGTAGCCTAGTGGTTAGAGGGGGTACTGCAGGTATCCTAGTGGTTAGAGGCAGGTAGCCTAGTGGTTAGAGGAGGTACTGCAGGTAACCTAGTGGTTAGAGGGGGTACTGCAGGTAACCTAGTGGTTAGAGGGGGTACTGCAGGTATCCTAGTGGTTAGAGGCAGGTAGCCTAGTGGTTAGAGGGGGTACTGCAGGTAGCCTAGTGGTTAGAGGGGGTACTGCAGGTAGTCTAGTGGTTAGAGGGGGTACTGCAGGTAGCCTAGTGGTTAGAGGGGGTACTGCAGGTAGCCTAGTGGTTAGAGGGGGTACTGCAGGTAGTCTAGTGGTTAGAGGGGGTACTGCAGGTAGCCTAGTGGTTAGAGGGGGTACTGCAGGTAGCCTAGTGGTTAGAGGGGGTACTGCAGGTAGCCTAGTGGTTAGAGGGGGTACTGCAGGTAGTCTAGTGGTTAGAGGGGGTACTGCAGGTAGCCTAGTGGTTAGAGGGGGTACTGCAGGTAGCCTAGTGGTTAGAGGGGGTACTGCAGGTAGCCTAGTGGTTAGAGGGGGTACTGCAGGTAGTCTAGTGGTTAGAGGGGGTACTGCAGGTAGTCTAGTGGTTAGAGGGGGTACTGCAGGTAGTCTAGTGGTTAGAGGGGGTACTGCAGGTAGTCTAGTGGTTAGAGGGGGTACTGCAGGTAGCCTAGTGGTTAGAGGGGGTACTGCAGGTAGCCTAGTGGTTAGAGGAGGTACTGCAGGTAACCTAGTGGTTAGAGGGGGAACTGCAGGTAGCCTAGTGGTTAGAGGCAGGTAGCCTAGTGGTTAGAGGGGGTACTGCAGGTAGCCTAGTGGTTAGAGGGGGTACTGCAGGTAGTCTAGTGGTTAGAGGGGGTACTGCAGGTAGCCTAGTGGTTAGAGGGGGTACTGCAGGTAGCCTAGTGGTTAGAGGGGGTACTGCAGGTAGTCTAGTGGTTAGAGGGGGTACTGCAGGTAGCCTAGTGGTTAGAGGGGGTACTGCAGGTAGCCTAGTGGTTAGAGGGGGTACTGCAGGTAACCTAGTGGTTAGAGGGGGTACTGCAGGTAGCCTAGTGGTTAGAGGGGGTACTGCAGGTAGCCTAGTGGTTAGAGGGGGTACTGCAGGTAGCCTAGTGGTTAGAGGGGGTACTGCAGGTAACCTAGTGGTTAGAGGGGGAACTGCAGGTAGCCTAGTGGTTAGAGGGGGTACTGCAGGTAGCCTAGTGGTTAGAGGAGGTACTGCAGGTAACCTAGTGGTTAGAGGGGGAACTGCAGGTAGCCTAGTGGTTAGAGGCAGGTAGCCTAGTGGTTAGAGTGTGTACTGCAGGTAGCCTAGTGGTTAGAGGCAGGTAGCCTAGTGGTTAGAGGCAGGTAGCCTAGTGGTTAGAGGCAGGTAGCCTAGTGGTTAGAGGCAGGTAGCCTAGTGGTTAGAGGCAGGTAGCCTAGTGGTTAGAGGCAGGTAGCCTAGTGGTTAGAGGCAGGTAGCCTAGTGGTTAGAGGCAGGTAGCCTAGTGGTTAGAGGCAGGTAGCCTAGTGGTTAGAGGCAGGTAGCCTAGTGGTTAGAGGCAGGTAGCCTAGTGGTTAGACGGGGTACTGCAGGTAGCCTAGTGGTTAGAGGAGGTACTGCAGGTAACCTAGTGGTTAGAGGCAGGTAGCCTAGTGGTTAGAGGGGGTACTGCAGGTAGCCTAGTGGTTAGAGGGGGTACTGCAGGTAGCCTAGTGGTTAGAGGGGGTACTGCAGGTAGCCTAGTGGTTAGAGGGGGTACTGCAGGTAGCCTAGTGGTTAGAGGGGGTACTGCAGGTAGTCTAGTGGTTAGAGGGGGGAGGCAGGTAGCCTAGTGGTTAGAGGGGGTACTGCAGGTAGCCTAGTGGTTAGAGGGTGTACTGCAGGTAGCCTAGTGGTTAGAGGGGGTACTGCAGGTAGCCTAGTGGTTAGAGGGGGTACTGCAGGTAGCCTAGTGGTTAGAGGCAGGTAGCCTAGTGGTTAGAGGGGGTACTGCAGGTAACCTAGTGGTTAGAGGGGGTACTGCAGGTAGCCTAGTGGTTAGAGGGGGTACTGCAGGTAGCCTAGTGGTTAGAGGGGGTACTGCAGGTAGCCTAGTGGTTAGAGGGGGTACTGCAGGTAACCTAGTGGTTAGAGGGGGTACTGCAGGTAGCCTAGTGGTTAGAGGGGGTACTGCAGGTAGCCTAGTGGTTAGAGGGGGTACTGCAGGTAACCTAGTGGTTAGAGGGGGTACTGCAGGTAGCCTAGTGGTTAGAGGCAGGTAGCCTAGTGGTTAGAGGGTGTACTGCAGGTAGTCTAGTGGTTAGAGGGGGTACTGCAGGTAGTCTAGTGGTTAGAGGGGGTACTGCAGGTAGCCTAGTGGTTAGAGGGGGTACTGCAGGTAGCCTAGTGGTTAGAGGAGGTACTGCAGGTAACCTAGTGGTTAGAGGGGGAACTGCAGGTAGCCTAGTGGTTAGAGGCAGGTAGCCTAGTGGTTAGAGTGTGTACTGCAGGTAGCCTAGTGGTTAGAGGCAGGTAGCCTAGTGGTTAGAGGCAGGTAGCCTAGTGGTTAGAGGCAGGTAGCCTAGTGGTTAGAGGCAGGTAGCCTAGTGGTTAGAGGCAGGTAGCCTAGTGGTTAGAGGCAGGTAGCCTAGTGGTTAGAGGCAGGTAGCCTAGTGGTTAGAGGCAGGTAGCCTAGTGGTTAGAGGCAGGTAGCCTAGTGGTTAGAGGCAGGTAGCCTAGTGGTTAGAGGCAGGTAGCCTAGTGGTTAGACGGGGTACTGCAGGTAGCCTAGTGGTTAGAGGCAGGTAGCCTAGTGGTTAGTGGCAGGTAGCCTAGTGGTTAGAGGCAGGTAGGCTAGTGGTTAGTGGCAGGTAGGCTAGTGGTTAGTGGCAGGTAGCCTAGTGGTTAGTGGCAGGTAGCCTAGTGGTTAGAGGCAGGTAGCCTAGTGGTTAGAGGCAGGTAGCCTAGTGGTTAGAGGCAGGTAGCCTAGTGGTTAGAGGCAGGTAGCCTAGTGGTTAGAGGCAGGTAGCCTAGTGGTTAGAGGCAGGTAGCCTAGTGGTTAGAGGCAGGTAGCCTAGTGGTTAGAGGCAGGTAGCCTAGTGGTTAGAGGCAGGTAGCCTAGTGGTTAGAGGCAGGTAGCCTAGTGGTTAGAGGCAGGTAGCCTAGTGGTTAGAGGCAGGTAGCCTAGTGGTTAGAGGCAGGTAGCCTAGTGGTTAGAGGCAGGTAGCCTAGTGGTTAGAGGCAGGTAGCCTAGTGGTTAGAGGCAGGTAGCCTAGTGGTTAGAGGCAGGTAGCCTAGTGGTTAGAGGCAGGTAGCCTAGTGGTTAGACGGGGTACTGCAGGTAGCCTAGTGGTTAGTGGCAGGTAGCCTAGTGGTTAGTGGCAGGTAGCCTAGTGGTTAGTGGCAGGTAGCCTAGTGGTTAGTGGCAGGTAGCCTAGTGGTTAGAGGCAGGTAGCCTAGTGGTTAGACGGGGTACTGCAGGTAGCCTAGTGGTTAGAGGCAGGTAGCCTAGTGGTTAGAGGCAGGTAGCCTAGTGGTTAGAGGCAGGTAGCCTAGTGGTTAGAGGCAGGTAGCCTAGTGGTTAGAGGCAGGTAGCCTAGTGGTTAGAGGCAGGTAGCCTAGTGGTTAGAGGCAGGTAGCCTAGTGGTTAGAGGCAGGTAGCCTAGTGGTTAGAGGCAGGTAGCCTAGTGGTTAGAGGCAGGTAGCCTAGTGGTTAGAGGCAGGTAGCCTAGTGGTTAGAGGCAGGTAGCCTAGTGGTTAGAGGCAGGTAGCCTAGTGGTTAGAGGCAGGTAGCCTAGTGGTTAGAGGCAGGTAGCCTAGTGGTTAGAGGCAGGTAGCCTAGTGGTTAGAGGCAGGTAGCCTAGTGGTTAGACGGGGTACTGCAGGTAGCCTAGTGGTTAGTGGCAGGTAGCCTAGTGGTTAGTGGCAGGTAGCCTAGTGGTTAGAGGCAGGTAGCCTAGTGGTTAGAGGCAGGTAGCCTAGTGGTTAGACGGGGTACTGCAGGTAGCCTAGTGGTTAGTGGCAGGTAGCCTAGTGGTTAGAGGCAGGTAGCCTAGTGGTTAGAGGCAGGTAGCCTTGTGGTTAGAGGCAGGTAGCCTTGTGGTTAGAGGCAGGTAGCCTTGTGGTTAGAGGGGGTACTGCAACGTGGCCTAGTGGTTAGAGGCAGGTAGCCTAGTGGTTAGAGGGGGAGGCAGGTAGCATAGTGGTTAGAGGCAGGCAGCCTAGTGGTTAGAGCGTTGGATTAGTAACCGAAAGGTTCCAAGATCGAATCCCCGAGCTGTCAAGGTACAAATCTTTCGTTCTGCCCCTGAACAAGGCAGGTAACCCACTGTGTCCCGGTAGGCCATCATTGTAAATAAGAATTTGTTCTTAACTTAACTGACTTGTCTAGTTAAATAAAGGTGAAATACTTTTTTAAATCCTCCTCCTATCTTCTTTATTTTATTACTTGTTAAACAAAATCTCTTTCTCTGAGCTATTCTACTAGCATAAAATGATATAATTGTAAAATTTACATACAATATAGGTCAGTATTTGTGTTAAGGATGTTTGCAAAGCAGCAAAGATGACTGCATAATCATTTATAAAGGATCTCAGGGGTTTGTGGTATATTTAAGCAATAAGGCACGAGGGGGTGTGGTATATGGCCAATATACCACGGCTAAGGACTGTTCTTAGACAACGCAACGCGGTATGCGGTCTGATATACCACGGCTAAGGACTGTTCTTAGACACAATGCGGTATACGGTCTGATATACCACGGCTAAGGACTGTTAGACACAACGTGGTATACGGTCTGATATACCATGGCTAAGGACTGTTCTTAGACAACGCAACGCGGTATACGGTCTGATATACCACGGCTAAGGACTGTTCTTAGACAACGCAACGCGGTATACGGTCTGATATACCACGGCTAAGGACTGTTCTTAGACAACGCAACGCGGTATACGGTCTGATATACCACGGCTAAGGACTGTTCTTAGACAACGCAACGCGGTGGACGGTCTGATATACCACGGCTAAGGACTGTTAGACACAACGCGGTATACGGTCTGATATACCACGGCTAAGGACTGTTCTTAGACACAACGCGGTATACGGTCTGATATACCACGGCTAAGGACTGTTCTTAGACACAACGCGGTATACGGTCTGATATACCACGGCTAAGGACTGTTAGACACAACGTGGTATACTGTCTGATATACCACAACTAAGGACTGTTAGACACAACGCGGTATACGGTCTGATATACCACGGCTAAGGACTGTTCTTAGACACAACACGGTATACGGTCTGATATACCACGGCTAAGGACTGTTCTTAGACACAACGTGGTATACGGTCTGATATACCACGGCTAAGGACTGTTAGACACAACGCGGTATACGGTCTGATATACCACGGCTAAGGACTGTTCTTAGACACAACGCGGTATACTGTCTGATATACCACGGCTAAGGACTGTTAGACACAACGTGGTATACTGTCTGATATACCACGGCTATGGACTGTTCTTAGACACAACACGGTATACTGTCTGATATACCACGGCTAAGGACTGTTAGACACAACGCGGTATATGGTCTGATATACCACGGCTAAGGACTGTTCTTAGACACAACGCGGTATACTGTCTGATATACCACGGCTAAGGACTGTTAGACACAACGCGGTATACTGTCTGATATACCACGGCTAAGGACTGTTCTTAGACACAATGCGGTATACGGTCTGATATACCACGGCTAAGGACTGTTCTTAGACACAACGCGGTATACGGTCTGATATACCACGGCTAAGGACTGTTCTTAGACACAACGCGGTATACGGTCTGATATACCACGGCTAAGGACTGTTCTTAGACACAACGCGGTATACTGTCTGATATACCACGGCTAAGGACTGTTCTTAGACACAACACGGTATACGGTCTGATATACCACGGCTAAGGACTGTTCTTAGACACAACGCGGTATACGGTCTGATATACCACGGCTAAGGACTGTTCTTAGACACAACGCGGTATACGGTCTGATATACCACGGCTAAGGACTGTTCTTAGACACAACGCGGTATACGGTCTGATATACCACGGCTAAGGACTGTTCTTAGACACAACGCAACGCGGTATACGGTCTGATATACCACGGCTAAGGACTGTTCTTAGACACAACGTGGTATACGGTCTGATATACCACGGCTAAGGACTGTTCTTAGACACAACGCGGTATACTGTCTGATATACCACGGCTAAGGACTGTTCTTAGACACAACGTGGTATACTGTCTGATATACCACGGCTAAGGACTGTTCTTAGACACAACGCGGTATACGGTCTGATATACCACGGCTAAGGACTGTTCTTAGACACAACGCGGTATACGGTCTGATATACCCCGGCTAAGGACTGTTCTTAGACACAACGCGGTATACGGTCTGATATACCACGGCTAAGGACTGTTCTTAGACACAACGCGGTATACGGTCTGATATACCACGGCTAAGGACTGTTCTTAGACACAACGCGGTATACTGTCTGATATACCACGGCTAAGGACTGTTAGACACACCGCGGTATACGGTCTGATATACCACGGCTAAGGACTATTCTTAGACACAACGCGGTATACGGTCTGATATACCACGGCTAAGGACTGTTCTTAGACACAACGTGGTATACTGTCTGATATACCACGGCTAAGGACTGTTAGACAACGCAACACGGTATACGGTCTGATATACCACGGCTAAGGACTGTTCTTAGACACAACGCGGTATACGGTCTGATATACCACGGCTAAGGACTGTTAGACACAACACGGTATACGGTCTGATATACCACGGCTAAGGACTGTTCTTAGACACAACGCGGTATACGGTCTGATATACCACGGCTAAGGACTGTTAGACACAACGTGGTATACGGTCTGATATACCACGGCTAAGGACTGTTCTTAGGCACAACGCGGTATACTGTCTGATATACCACGGCTAAGGACTGTTCTTAGACACAACACGGTATACGGTCTGATATACCACGGCTAAGGACTGTTCTTAGACACAACACAACGCGGTATACGGTCTGATATACCACGGCTAAGGACTGTTCTTAGACACAACGCGGTATACTGTCTGATATACCACGGCTAAGGACTGTTCTTAGACACAACGCGGTATACGGTCTGATATACCACGGCTAAGGACTGTTCTTAGACACAACGCGGTATACGGTCTGATATACCACGGCTAAGGACTGTTAGACACAACACGGTATACTGTCTGATATACCACGGCTAAGGACTGTTAGACACAACGCGGTATACGGTCTGATATACCACGGCTAAGGACTGTTCTTAGACACAACACGGTATACGGTCTGATATACCACGGCTAAGGACTGTTCTTAGACACAACGCGGTATACGGTCTGATATACCACGGCTAAGGACTGTTCTTAGACACAACGCGGTATACGGTCTGATATACCACGGCTAAGGACTGTTCTTAGACACAACACAACGCGGTATACTGTCTGATATACCACGGCTAAGGACTGTTCTTAGACACAACGCAACACGGTATACGGTCTGATATACCACGGCTAAGGACTGTTCTTATACACAACGCGGTATACGGTCTGATATACCACGGCTAAGGACTGTTCTTAGACACAACGCGGTATACGGTCTGATATACCACGGCTAAGGACTGTTCTTAGACACAACGCGGTATACGGTCTGATATACCACGGCTAAGGACTGTTCTTAGACACAATGCGGTATACTGTCTAATATACCACGGCTAAGGACTGTTCTTAGACACAACGCGGTATACTGTCTAATATACCACGGCTAAGGACTGTTCTTAGACACAACGCGGTATACGGTCTGATATACCACGGCTAAGGACTGTTCTTAGACACAACGTGGTATACTGTCTGATATACCACGGCTAAGGACTGTTAGACACAACGCGGTATACGGTCTGATATACCACGGCTAAGGACTGTTCTTAGACACAACGCGGTATACGGTCTGATATACCACGGCTAAGGACTGTTAGACACAACGCGGTATACGGTCTGATATACCACGGCTAAGGACTGTTCTTAGACACAACGCGGTATACGGTCTGATATACCACAGCTAAGGACTGTTCTTAGACACAACGCGGTATACTGTCTGATATACCACGGCTAAGGACTGTTCTTAGACACAACGCGGTATATGGTCTGATATACCACGGCTAAGGACTGTTCTTAGACACAACGCGGTATACGGTCTGATATACCACGGCTAAGGACTGTTCTTAGACACAACACGGTATACGGTCTGATATACCACGGCTAAGGACTGTTCTTAGACACAACGCGGTATACGGTCTGATATACCACGGCTAAGGACTGTTAGACACAACGCAACGCGGTATACTGTCTGATATACCACGGCTAAGGACTGTTCTTAGACACAACGCGGTATACTGTCTGATATACCACGGCTAAGGACTGTTCTTAGACACAACGCGGTATATGGTCTGATATACCACGGCTAAGGACTGTTCTTAGACACAACACGGTATACGGTCTGATATACCCCGGCTAAGGACTGTTCTTAGACACAACACAACGCGGTATACGGTCTGATATACCACGGCTAAGGACTGTTCTTATACACAACGCGGTATACTGTCTGATATACCACGGCTAAGGACTGTTCTTAGACACAACGCGGTATACGGTCTGATATACCACGGCTAAGGACTGTTCTTAGACACAACGCGGTATACTGTCTGATATACCACGGCTAAGGACTGTTCTTAGACACAACACAACGCGGTATACGGTCTGATATACCACGGCTAAGGACTGTTCTTAGACACAACGCGGTATACGGTCTGATATACCACGGCTAAGGACTGTTCTTAGACATAACACAACGCGGTATACGGTCTGATATACCACGGCTAAGGACTGTTAGACACAATGCGGTATACGGTCTGATATACCACGGCTAAGGACTGTTCTTAGACACAACGCAACACGGTATACGGTCTGATATACCACGGCTAAGGACTGTTCTTAGACACAACACAACGCGGTATACTGTCTGATATACCACGGCTAAGGACTGTTCTTAGACACAACGCAACACGGTATACGGTCTGATATACCACGGCTAAGGACTGTTCTTATACACAACGCGGTATACGGTCTGATATACCACGGCTAAGGACTGTTCTTAGACACAACGCGGTATACGGTCTGATATACCACGGCTAAGGACTGTTCTTAGACACAACGCGGTATACGGTCTGATATACCACGGCTAAGGACTGTTCTTAGACACAATGCGGTATACTGTCTAATATACCACGGCTAAGGACTGTTCTTAGACACAACGCGGTATACTGTCTAATATACCACGGCTAAGGACTGTTCTTAGACACAACGCGGTATACGGTCTGATATACCACGGCTAAGGACTGTTCTTAGACACAACGTGGTATACTGTCTGATATACCACGGCTAAGGACTGTTAGACACAACGCGGTATACGGTCTGATATACCACGGCTAAGGACTGTTCTTAGACACAACGCGGTATACGGTCTGATATACCACGGCTAAGGACTGTTAGACACAACGCGGTATACGGTCTGATATACCACGGCTAAGGACTGTTCTTAGACACAACGCGGTATACGGTCTGATATACCACAGCTAAGGACTGTTCTTAGACACAACGCGGTATACTGTCTGATATACCACGGCTAAGGACTGTTCTTAGACACAACGCGGTATATGGTCTGATATACCACGGCTAAGGACTGTTCTTAGACACAACGCGGTATACGGTCTGATATACCACGGCTAAGGACTGTTCTTAGACACAACACGGTATACGGTCTGATATACCACGGCTAAGGACTGTTCTTAGACACAACGCGGTATACGGTCTGATATACCACGGCTAAGGACTGTTAGACACAACGCAACGCGGTATACTGTCTGATATACCACGGCTAAGGACTGTTCTTAGACACAACGCGGTATACTGTCTGATATACCACGGCTAAGGACTGTTCTTAGACACAACGCGGTATATGGTCTGATATACCACGGCTAAGGACTGTTCTTAGACACAACACGGTATACGGTCTGATATACCCCGGCTAAGGACTGTTCTTAGACACAACACAACGCGGTATACGGTCTGATATACCACGGCTAAGGACTGTTCTTATACACAACGCGGTATACTGTCTGATATACCACGGCTAAGGACTGTTCTTAGACACAACGCGGTATACGGTCTGATATACCACGGCTAAGGACTGTTCTTAGACACAACGCGGTATACTGTCTGATATACCACGGCTAAGGACTGTTCTTAGACACAACACAACGCGGTATACGGTCTGATATACCACGGCTAAGGACTGTTCTTAGACACAACGCGGTATACGGTCTGATATACCACGGCTAAGGACTGTTCTTAGACATAACACAACGCGGTATACGGTCTGATATACCACGGCTAAGGACTGTTAGACACAATGCGGTATACGGTCTGATATACCACGGCTAAGGACTGTTCTTAGACACAACGCAACACGGTATACGGTCTGATATACCACGGCTAAGGACTGTTCTTAGACACAACACAACGCGGTATACGGTCTGATATACCACGGCTAAGGACTGTTCTTAGACACAACGCGGTATACGGTCTGATATACCACGGCTAAGGACTGTTCTTAGACATAACACAACGCGGTATACGGTCTGATATACCACGGCTAAGGACTGTTAGACACAATGCGGTATACGGTCTGATATACCACGGCTAAGGACTGTTCTTAGACACAACGCAACACGGTATACGGTCTGATATACCACGGCTAAGGACTGTTCTTAGACACAACACTGTATACGGTCTGATATACCACGGCTAAGGACTGTTCTTAGACACAACACAACGCGGTATACGGTCTGATATACCACGGCTAAGGACTGTTAGACACAACGTGGTATACGGTCTGATATACCACGGCTAAGGACTGTTCTTAGACACAACGTGGTATACTGTCTGATATACCACGGCTAAGGACTGTTCTTAGACACAACACGGTATACGGTCTGATATACCACGGCTAAGGACTGTTCTTAGACACAACGCGGTATACGGTCTGATATACCACGGCTAAGGACTGTTCTTAGACACAACGCGGTATACGGTCTGATATACCACGGCTAAGGACTGTTCTTAGACACAACGCGGTATACGGTCTGATATACCACGGCTAAGGACTGTTCTTAGACACAACGTGGTATACTGTCTGATATACCACGGCTAAGGACTGTTCTTAGACACAACGCGGTATACGGTCTGATATACCACGGCTAAGGACTGTTCTTAGACACAACGCGGTATACTGTCTGATATACCACGGCTAAGGACTGTTCTTAGACACAACACGGTATACGGTCTGATATACCACGGCTAAGGACTGTTCTTAGACACAACACGGTATACGGTCTGATATACCACGGCTAAGGACTGTTAGACACAACACGGTATACGGTCTGATATACCACGGCTAAGGACTGTTCTTAGACACAACACGGTATACGGTCTGATATACCACGGCTAAGGACTGTTCTTAGACACAACGCGGTATACGGTCTGATATACCACGGCTAAGGACTGTTCTTAGACACAACGCGGTATACGGTCTGATATACCACGGCTAAGGACTGTTCTTAGACACAATGCGGTATACTGTCTGATATACCACGGCTAAGGACTGTTCTTAGACACAACGCGGTATACGGTCTGATATACCACGGCTAAGGACTGTTCTTAGACACAACACAACGCGGTATACGGTCTGATATACCACGGCTAAGGACTGTTCTTATACACAACGCGGTATACGGTCTGATATACCACGGCTAAGGACTGTTCTTATACACAACGCGGTATACTGTCTGATATACCACGGCTAAGGACTGTTCTTAGACACAACGCGGTATACGGTCTGATATACCACGGCTAAGGACTGTTCTTAGACACAACGCGGTATACTGTCTGATATACCACGGCTAAGGACTGTTCTTAGACACAACACGGTATGTGGTCTGATATACCACGGCTAAGGACTGTTAGACACAACGCGGTATACGGTCTGATATACCACGGCTAAGGACTGTTCTTAGACACAACGCGGTATACTGTCTGATATACCACGGCTAAGGACTGTTAGACACAACACAACGCGGTATGCTGTCTGATATACCACGGCTAAGGACTGTTCTTAGACACAACACAACGCGGTATACTGTCTGATATACCACGGCTAAGGACTGTTCTTAGACACAACGCGGTATACTGTCTGATATACCACGGCTAAGGACTGTTCTTAGACACAACACGGTATACGGTCTGATATACCACGGCTAAGGACTGTTCTTAGACACAACACGGTATACTGTCTGATATACCACGGCTAAGGACTGTTCTTAGACACAACGCGGTATACGGTCTGATATACCACGGCTAAGGACTGTTCTTAGACACAACGCGGTATACGGTCTGATATACCACGGCTAAGGACTGTTAGACACAACGCGGTATACGGTCTGATATACCACGGCTAAGGACTGTTCTTATACACAACGCGGTATACTGTCTGATATACCACGGCTAAGGACTGTTCTTAGACACAACGCGGTATACGGTCTGATATACCACGGCTAAGGACTGTTCTTAGACACAACGCGGTATACTGTCTGATATACCACGGCTAAGGACTGTTCTTAGACACAACGCGGTATACTGTCTGATATACCACGGCTAAGGACTGTTCTTAGACACAACACGGTATGTGGTCTGATATACCACGGCTAAGGACTGTTAGACACAACGCGGTATACGGTCTGATATACCACGGCTAAGGACTGTTCTTAGACACAACGCGGTATACTGTCTGATATACCACGGCTAAGGACTGTTAGACACAACACAACGCGGTATGCTGTCTGATATACCACGGCTAAGGACTGTTCTTAGACACAACACAACGCGGTATACTGTCTGATATACCACGGCTAAGGACTGTTCTTAGACACAACGCGGTATACGGTCTGATATACCACGGCTAAGGACTGTTCTTAGACACAACACGGTATACGGTCTGATATACCACGGCTAAGGACTGTTCTTAGACACAACGCGGTATACGGTCTGATATACCACGGCTAAGGACTGTTCTTAGACACAACGCGGTATACGGTCTGATATACCACGGCTAAGGACTGTTCTTAGACACAACGCGGTATACGGTCTGATATACCACGGCTAAGGACTGTTCTTAGACACAACGCGGTATACGGTCTGATATACCACGGCTAAGGACTGTTCTTA
>NW_026600310.1:149931-222431 GCF_029448725.1 Salvelinus fontinalis | reverse complement strand
AGTAGTTACAGTAGAATGGAGAGGTCAGGTGTCCCAGTAGTTACAGTAGAATGGAGAGTTCAGATGTCCCAGTAGTTACAGTAGAATGTAGAGGTCAGATGTCCCCAGTAGTTACAGTAGAATGGAGAGGTCAGATGTCCCCAGTAGTTACAGTAGAATGGAGAGGTCAGATGTCCCCAGTAGTTACAGTAGAATGGAGAGGTCAGATGTCCCCAGTAGTTACAGTAGAATGGAGAGGTCAGATGTCCCAGTAGTTACAGTAGAATGGAGAGTTCAGATGTCCCAGTAGTTACAGTAGAATGGAGAGGTCAGGTGTCCCAGTAGTTACAGTAGAATGGAGAGGTCAGATGTCCCAGTAGAATGGAGAGGTCAGATGTCCCAGTAGTTACAGTAGAATGGAGAGGTCAGATGTCCCAGTAGTTACAGTAGAATGGAGAGGTCAGATGTCCCAGTAGTTACAGTAGAATGAAGAGGTCAGATGTCCCAGTAGTTACAGTAGAATGGAGAGGTCAGATGTCCCAGTAGTTACAGTAGAATGTAGAGGTCAGATGTCCCAGTAGTTACAGTATAATGGAGAGGTCAGATGTCCCAATAGTTACAGTAGAATGGAGAGGTCAGATGTCCCAGTAGTTACAGTAGAATGGAGAGGTCAGATGTCCCAGTAGTTACAGTAGAATAGAGAGGTCAGGTGTCCCCAGTAGTTACAGTAGAATGGAGAGGTCAGGTGTCCCCAGTATTTACAGTAGAATGGAGAGGTCAGATGTCCCAGTAGTTACAGTTGAATGGAGAGGTCAGATGTCCCAGTAGAATGGAGAGGTCAGGTGTCCCCAGTAGTTACAGTAGAATGGAGAGGTCAGATGTCCCCAGTAGTTACAGTAGAATGGAGAGGTCAGGTGTCCCCAGTAGTTACAGTAGAATGGAGAGGTCAGATGTCCCCAGTAGTTACAGTAGAATGGAGAGGTCAGGTGTCCCCAGTAGTTACAGTAGAATGGAGAGGTCAGATGTCGCCAGTAGTTACAGTAGAATGGAGAGGTCAGATGTCCCAGTAGTTACAGTAGAATGGAGAGGTCAGATGTCCCAGTAGAATGGAGAGGTCAGATGTCCCCAGTAGTTACAGTAGAATGGAGAGGTCAGGTGTCCCAGTAGTTACAGTAGAATGGAGAGGTCAGATGTCCCAGTAGAATGGAGAGGTCAGATGTCCCCAGTAGTTACAGTAGAATGGAGAGGTCAGATGTCCCAGTAGTTACAGTAGAATGGAGAGTTCAGATGTCCCAGTAGTTACAGTAGAATGTAGAGGTCAGGTGTCCCAATAGTTACAGTAGAATGGAGAGGTCAGGTGTCCCAGTAGTTACAGTAGAATGGAGAGGTCAGATGTCCCCAGTAGTTACAGTAGAATGGAGAGGTCAGATGTCGCCAGTAGTTACAGTAGAATGGAGAGGTCAGATGTCCCCAGTAGTTACAGTAGAATGGAGAGGTCAGGTGTCCCAGTAGTTACAGTAGAATGGAGAGGTCAGGTGTCCCAGTAGTTACAGTAGAATGGAGAGTTCAGATGTCCCAGTAGTTACAGTAGAATGGAGAGGTCAGATGTCCCAGTAGTTACAGTAGAATGGAGAGGTCAGATGTCCCCAGTAGAATGGAGAGGTCAGATGTCCCAGTAGTTACAGTAGAATGAAGAGGTCAGATGTCCCCAGTAGTTACAGTAGAATGGAGAGGTCAGGTGTCCCAGTAGTTACAGTAGAATGGAGAGGTCAGATGTCCCAGTAGAATGGAGAGGTCAGATGTCCCAGTAGCGAGATGGAGAGGTCAGATGTCCCAGTAGACAGTAGAAGGAGAGGTCAGATGTCCCAGTAGACAGTAGAAGGAGAGGTCAGATGTCCCAGTAGACAGTAGAAGGAGAGGTCAGATGTCCCAGTAGAATGGAGAGGTCAGATGTCCCCAGTAGTTACAGTAGAATGGAGAGGTCAGGTGTCCCCAGTAGTTACAGTAGAATGGAGAGGTCAGATGTCCCAGTAGTTACAGTAGAATGGAGAGGTCAGGTGTCCCCAGTAGTTACAGGTAGAATGGAGAGGTCAGATGTCCCCAGTAGTTACAGTAGAATGGAGAGGTCAGGTGTCCCAGTAGTACAGTAGAATGGAGAGGTCAGATGTCCCAGTAGTTACAGTAGAATGGAGAGGTCAGATGTCCCCAGTAGTTACAGTAGAATGGAGAGGTCAGATGTCCCCAGTAGTTACAGTAGAATGGAGAGGTCAGATGTCCCCAGTAGTTACAGTAGAATGGAGAGGTCAGATGTCCCCAGTAGTTACAGTAGAATGGAGAGGTCAGATGTCCCAGTAGTTACAGTAGAATGGAGAGGTCAGGTGTCCCCAGTAGTTACAGTAGAATGGAGAGGTCAGATGTCCCAGTAGACAGTAGAATGTAGAGGTCAGATGTCCCCAGTAGTTACAGTAGAATGGAGAGGTCAGATGTCCCAGTAGTTACAGTAGAATGGAGAGGTCAGATGTCCCAGTAGTTACAGTAGAATGGAGAGGTCAGATGTCCCCAGTAGTTACAGTAGAATGGAGAGGTCAGATGTCCCAGTAGTTACAGTAGAATGTAGAGGTCAGATGTCCCAGTAGTTACAGTATAATGGAGAGGTCAGATGTCCCAATAGTTACAGTAGAATGGAGAGGTCAGATGTCCCAGTAGTTACAGTAGAATGGAGAGGTCAGATGTCCCAGTAGTTACAGTAGAATAGAGAGGTCAGGTGTCCCCAGTAGTTACAGTAGAATGGAGAGGTCAGGTGTCCCCAGTATTTACAGTAGAATGGAGAGGTCAGATGTCCCAGTAGTTACAGTTGAATGGAGAGGTCAGATGTCCCAGTAGAATGGAGAGGTCAGGTGTCCCCAGTAGTTACAGTAGAATGGAGAGGTCAGATGTCCCCAGTAGTTACAGTAGAATGGAGAGGTCAGGTGTCCCCAGTAGTTACAGTAGAATGGAGAGGTCAGATGTCCCCAGTAGTTACAGTAGAATGGAGAGGTCAGGTGTCCCCAGTAGTTACAGTAGAATGGAGAGGTCAGATGTCGCCAGTAGTTACAGTAGAATGGAGAGGTCAGATGTCCCAGTAGTTACAGTAGAATGGAGAGGTCAGATGTCCCAGTAGAATGGAGAGGTCAGATGTCCCCAGTAGTTACAGTAGAATGGAGAGGTCAGGTGTCCCAGTAGTTACAGTAGAATGGAGAGGTCAGATGTCCCAGTAGAATGGAGAGGTCAGATGTCCCCAGTAGTTACAGTAGAATGGAGAGGTCAGATGTCCCAGTAGTTACAGTAGAATGGAGAGTTCAGATGTCCCAGTAGTTACAGTAGAATGTAGAGGTCAGGTGTCCCAATAGTTACAGTAGAATGGAGAGGTCAGGTGTCCCAGTAGTTACAGTAGAATGGAGAGGTCAGATGTCCCCAGTAGTTACAGTAGAATGGAGAGGTCAGATGTCGCCAGTAGTTACAGTAGAATGGAGAGGTCAGATGTCCCCAGTAGTTACAGTAGAATGGAGAGGTCAGATGTCGCCAGTAGTTACAGTAGAATGGAGAGGTCAGATGTCCCCAGTAGTTACAGTAGAATGGAGAGGTCAGATGTCGCCAGTAGTTACAGTAGAATGGAGAGGTCAGATGTCCCAGTAGAATGGAGAGGTCAGATGTCCCAGTAGTTACAGTAGAATGGAGAGGTCAGATGTCCCAGTAGAATGGAGAGGTCAGATGTCCCAGTAGTTACAGTAGAATGGAGAGGTCAGGTGTCCCCAGTAGTTACAGTAGAATGGAGAGGGCAGGTGTCCCAGTAGTTACAGTAGAATGGAGAGGTCAGATGTCCCAGTAGTTACAGTAGAATGGAGAGGTCAGATGTCCCAGTAGTTACAGTAGAATGGAGAGGTCAGATGTCCCCAGTAGTTACAGTAGAATGGAGAGGTCAGATGTCCCAGTAGTTACAGTAGAATGGAGAGGTCAGATGCCCCAGTAGTTACAGTAGAATGGAGAGGTCAGGTGTCCCAGTAGTTACAGTAGAATGGAGAGGTCAGATGTCCCAGTAGTTACAGTAGAATGTAGAGGTCAGGTGTCCCCAGTAGTTACAGTAGAATGGAGAGGTCAGATGTCCCAGTAGTTACAGTAGAATGTAGAGGTCAGGTGTCCCCAGTAGTTAAGGTAGAATGGAGAGGTCAGATGTCCCAGTAGTTACAGTAGAATGGAGAGGTCAGGTGTCCCCAGTAGAATGGAGAGGTCAGATGTCCCAGTAGTTACAGTAGAATGGAGAGGTCAGATGTCCCAGTAGTTACAGTAGAATGGAGAGGTCAGGTGTCCCAGTAGTTACAGTAGAATGGAGAGGTCAGATGTCCCAGTAGAATGTAGAGGTCAGGTGTCCCCAGTAGTTACAGTAGAATGGAGAGGTCAGATGTCCCAGTAGTTACAGTAGAATGTAGAGGTCAGGTGTCCCCAGTAGTTAAGGTAGAATGGAGAGGTCAGATGTCCCAGTAGTTACAGTTGAATGGAGAGGTCAGGTGTCCCCAGTAGAATGGAGAGGTCAGATGTCCCAGTAGTTACAGTAGAATGGAGAGGTCAGATGTCCCAGTAGTTACAGTAGAATGGAGAGGTCAGATGTCCCCAGTAGTTACAGTAGAATGGAGAGGTCAGATGTCCCAGTAGTTACAGTAGAATGGAGAGGTCAGGTGTCCCCAGTAGTTACAGTAGAATGGAGAGGGCAGGTGTCCCAGTAGTTACAGTAGAATGGAGAGGTCAGATGTCCCCAGTAGTTACAGTAGAATGGAGAGGTCAGATGTCCCAGTAGTTACATTAGAATGGAGAGGTCAGATGTCCCAGTAGTTACAGTATAATGTAGAGGTCAGAGGTAGAGGTAGTTAAGGAGGTAGTTAAGGTAGGTCTTTAAGTATAGACGATCAGACTGTATTGGTGTTAAGGTTTCATTAGAGACCTACCTTAACCCCACTACTGTCTGACTGTCTGTCCATAGAGACCTACCTTAACCCCACTACTGTCTGACTGTCTCTCCTTAGAGACCTACCTTAACCCCACTACAGTCTGACTGTCTGTCCATAGAGACCTACCTTAACCCCACTACAGTCTGACTGTCTCTCCTTAGAGACCTACCTTAACCCCAGTCTGACTGTCTGTCCTTAGAGACCTACCTTAACCCCACTACAGTCTGACTGTCTCTCCTTAGAGACCTACCTTAACCCCAGTCTGACTGTCTGTCCATAGAGACCTACCTTAACCCCAGTCTGACTGTCTCTCCTTAGAGACCTACCTTAACCCCACTACAGTCTGACTGTCTCTCCTTAGAGACCTACCTTAACCCCAGTCTGACTGTCTCTCCTTAGAGACCTACCTTAACCCCAGTCTGACTGTCTCTCCTTAGATACCTACCTTAACCCCACTACAGTCTGACTGTCTCTCCTTAGAGACCTACCTTAACCCCACTACAGTCTGACTGTCTCCCCTTAGAGACCTACCTTAACCCCACTACAGTCTGACTGTCTCTCATTAGAGACCTACCTTAACCCCACTACAGTCTGACTGTCTCTCCTTAGAGACCTACCTTAACCCCACTACAGTCTGACTGTCTGTCCTTAGAGACCTACCTTAACCCCACTACTGTCTGACTGTCTCTCCATAGAGACCTACCTTAACCCCACTACAGTCTGACTGTCTCTCCTTAGAGACCTACCTTAACCCCACTACAGTCTGACTGTCTCTCCTTAGAGACCTACCTTAACCCCAGTCTGACTGTCTCTCCTTAGAGACCTACCTTAACCCCAGTCTGACTGTCTCTCCTTAGAGACCTACCTTAACCCCACTACAGTCTGACTGTCTCTCCTTAGAGACCTACCTTAACCCCACTACAGTCTGACTGTCTGTCCATAGAGACCTACCTTAACCCCACTACAGTCTGACTGTCTCTCCTTAGAGACCTACCTTAACCCCAGTCTGACTGTCTGTCCTTAGAGACCTACCTTAACCCCACTACAGTCTGACTGTCTCTCCTTAGAGACCTACCTTAACCCCAGTCTGACTGTCTGTCCATAGAGACCTACCTTAACCCCAGTCTGACTGTCTCTCCTTAGAGACCTACCTTAACCCCACTACTGTCTGACTGTCTCTCATTAGAGACCTACCTTAACCCCACTACTGTCTGACTGTCTCTCATTAGAGACCTACCTTAACCCCACTACAGTCTGACTGTCTCTCCTTAGAGACCTACCTTAACCCCACTACTGTCTGACTGTCTCTCCTTAGAGACCTACCTTAACCCCAGTCTGACTGTCTCTCCTTAGAGACCTACCTTAACCCCAGTCTGACTGTCTCTCCTTAGAGACCTGTGTGTGAGCCTCAACTCTCAGCCCTCTGTCTCTGTGAGCTGCTGTCTGTCATTGCATTTAAAGCAGTCAGTTTATCATTATTTAATGATCAATAATAACAGGCTTGAATTTTGAACAGCCCCGAGACCCAGTTAGACGGACTGCATCTAACTGACCTTGTTCTTCTGAGCTGAGAGGCCGGCATCCTCTTAGATTTACATTTATGCTTTACATTTATCCTTTCTCCCTCTCATTCTCCCTCTCATTCTACCTCTCATTCTCTCTCTCATTCTACCTCTCATTCTCTCTCCCTCCCTCTCATTCTCCCTCTCATTCTCCCTCTCTCTCATTCTCCCTCTTTCTCCCTCCCCTCTCGCTCTCATTCTCCCTCTCTCCCCTCTCATTCTCCCTCTCTCTCCCCTCTCCCTCCCTCTCACTCTCATTCTCCCTCTCTCCCCTCTCATTCTCATTCTCCCTCTCTCCCCTCTCATTCTCCCTCTCTCTCCCTCTCATTCTCCCTCTCTCTCCCTCTCATTCTCCCTCTCTCTCCCCTCTCATTCTCCCTCTCTCTCCCCCCTCATTCTCCCTCTCTCTCCCCTCTCTCTCCCTCTCACTCTCATTCTCTCTCCCTCCCTCTCACTCTCATTCTCCCTCCCTCCCTCTCCCTCTCATTCTCCCTCCCTCTCCCTCTCATTCTCCCTCTCTCCCCTCTCATTTTCCCTCTCCCTCTCTCTCCCCTTTCATTCTCCCTCTCTCTCCCCTCTCTATCCCTCTCCCTCTCATTCTTCATCTCTCCTCCCTCCCTCCCTCCCTCTCCCTCTCATTCTCCCTCCCTCTCCCTCTCATTCTCCCTCTCTCCCCTCTCATTTTCCCTCTCCCTCTCTCTCCCCTTTCATTCTCCCTTTCTCTCCCCTCTCATTTTCCCTCTCCCTCTCTCTCCCCTTTCATTCTCCCTCTCTCTCCCCTCTCCCTCCCTCTCACTCTCATTCTCCCTCTCTCCCCTCTCATTCTCATTCTCCCTCTCTCCCCTCTCATTCTCCCTCTCTCTCCCTCTCATTCTCCCTCTCTCTCCCTCTCATTCTCCCTCTCTCTCCCTCTCATTCTCCCTCTCTCTCCCCTCTCATTCTCCCTCTCTCTCCCCCCTCATTCTCCCTCTCTCTCCCCTCTCTCTCCCTCTCACTCTCATTCTCTCTCCCTCCCTCTCACTCTCATTCTCCCTCCCTCCCTCTCCCTCTCATTCTCCCTCCCTCTCCCTCTCATTCTCCCTCTCTCCCCTCTCATTTTCCCTCTCCCTCTCTCTCCCCTTTCATTCTCCCTCTCTCTCCCCTCTCCCTCCTCTCCCTCTCATTCTCTCTCCCTCTTTCTCTCTCCCTCTCATTCTCTCTCCCTCTTTCTCTCTCCCTCTTTCTCCCTCCCTCTTCCCTGTCACTTTCCCTCTTTTTCCCCTCTCTCTTTCTCGTTCTCTCACTCTCTCTCTCTCTCTCTCTCTCTCTCTCGTGGTGAATGCATAATTTACATAGGAGCGATCAAAGTGATTACTAGTTGCGTCAGGTTTTGTTGAAGCTACGTTGGCCATCGTCAGTGAAGTGGAACGTGTCACTGTGTCTCTGTGTCTCTGTGTCCTATAGGATGCTTAGGCATGGTTCCACAGTACATTAGCTCTATTAGAAAACCTAACAGCACAGTGTTGATATGCGAGTGTTCACTCTGGTCGCTGCACCCTTGTGGGTCAACTCAGTGGAGCTCTGAAACAGAATCGACTCAGTGGAGGTCTGAAACAGAATCGACTCAGTGGAGGTCTGAAACAGAATCGACTCAGTGGAGCTCTGAAACAGAATCGACTCAGTGGAGGTCTGAAACAGAATCAACTCAGTGGAGGTCTGAAACAGAATCGACTCAGTGGAGGTCTGAAACAGAATCGACTCAGTGGAGGTCTGAAACAGAATCGACTCAGTGGAGGTCTGAAACAGAATCGACTCAGTGGAGGTCTGAAACAGAATCGACTCAGTGGAGGTCTGAAACAGAATCGACTCAGTGGAGGTCTGAAACAGAATCGACTCAGTGGAGGTCTGAAACAGAATCGACTCAGTGGAGGTCTGAAACAGAATCGACTCAGTGGAGGTCTGAAACAGAATCGACTCAGTGGAGGTCTGAAACAGAATCGACTCAGTGGAGGTCTGAAACAGAATCGACTCAGTGGAGGTCTGAAACAGAATCGACTCAGTGGAGGTCTGAAACACAAACAGAATCGACTCAGTGGAGGTCTGAAACACAAACAGAATCGACTCAGTGGAGGTCTTAAACAGAATCGACTCAGTGGAGGTCTGAAACAGAATCGACTCAGTGGAGGTCTGAAACAGAATCGACTCAGTGGAGGTCTGAAACAGAATCGACTCAGTGGAGGTCTGAAACAGAATCGACTCAGTGGAGGTCTGAAACAGAATCGACTCAGTGGAGGTCTGAAACAGAATCGACTCAGTGGAGGTCTGAAACAGAATCGACTCAGTGGAGGTCTGAAACAGAATCGACTCAGTGGAGGTCTGAAACAGAATCGACTCAGTGGAGGTCTGAAACAGAATCGACTCAGTGGAGGTCTGAAACAGAATCGACTCAGTGGAGGTCTGAAACAGAATCGACTCAGTGGAGGTCTGAAACAGAATCGACTCAGTGGAGGTCTGAAACAGAATCGACTCAGTGGAGGTCTGAAACAGAATCGACTCAGTGGAGGTCTGAAACAGAATCGACTCAGTGGAGGTCTGAAACAGAATCGACTCAGTGGAGGTCTGAAACAGAATCGACTCAGTGGAGGTCTGAAACAGAATCGACTCAGTGGAGGTCTGAAACAGAATCGACTCAGTGGAGGTCTGAAACAGAATCGACTCAGTGGAGGTCTGAAACAGAATCGACTCAGTGGAGGTCTGAAACAGAATCGACTCAGTGGAGGTCTGAAACAGAATCGACTCAGTGGAGGTCTGAAACAGAATCGACTCAGTGGAGGTCTGAAACAGAATCGACTCAGTGGAGGTCTGAAACAGAATCGACTCAGTGGAGGTCTGAAACAGAATCGACTCAGTGGAGGTCTGAAACAGAATCGACTCAGTGGAGGTCTGAAACAGAATCGACTCAGTGGAGGTCTGAAACAGAATCGACTCAGTGGAGGTCTGAAACAGAATCGACTCAGTGGAGGTCTGAAACAGAATCGACTCAGTGGAGGTCTGAAACAGAATCGACTCAGTGGAGGTCTGAAACAGAAGCGACTCAGTGGAGGTCTGAAACAGAAGCGACTCAGTGGAGGTCTGAAACAGAATCGACTCAGTGGAGGTCTGAAACAGAATCGACTCAGTGGAGGTCTGAAACAGAATCGACTCAGTGGAGGTCTGAAACAGAATCGACTCAGTGGAGGTCTGAAACAGAATCGACTCAGTGGAGGTCTGAAACAGAATCGATTCAGTGGAGGTCTGAAACAGAATCGACTCAGTGGAGGTCTGAAACAGAAGCGACTCAGTGGAGGTCTGAAACAGAATCGACTCAGTGGAGGTCTGAAACAGAATCGACTCAGTGGAGGTCTGAAACAGAATCGACTCAGTGGAGGTCTGAAACAGAATCGACTCAGTGGAGGTCTGAAACAGAATCGACTCAGTGGAGGTCTGAAACAGAATCGACTCAGTGGAGGTCTGAAACAGAATCGACTCAGTGGAGGTCTGACACAGAATCAAGTCAAATTGTCATTCTCTAGTCCTGGATGTTGTGATCACATCCTACTGTCCTGTCATCTAGCCTTTAGTCTTTGCTCTCCTCTCAGGACTCCTTGATGTTGTACAACTTCATCCGGATTCATCCCTCTCTCCTGCAGTGTACCTGGGGGGAGAGAAGTGGAGATTTGCAGTGGAACGACTCAGTTATTAATTGACACCAGTGTAGTGTTGATAGACAGGTTGCTTTGATGTGGTTCTCTGTATGCAACCACTGACCAGGAGCAGCTCTGGTTCCATCCTCAGTGTAATACAGCTCTGATTCCATCCTCAGTGTAATACAGCTCTGATACCATCCTCAGTGTAATACAGCTCTGATTCCATCCTCAGTGTAATACAGCTCTGATTCCATCCTCAGTGTAATACAGCTCTGAGTCCATCCTCAGTTTAATACAGCTCTGATTCCATCCTCAGTGTAATACAGCTCTGATTCCATCCTCAGTGTAATACAGCTCTGATTCCATCCTCAGTTTAATACAGCTCTGATTCCATCCTCAGTTTAATACAGCTCTGGTTCCATCCTCAGTGTAATACAGCTCTGATTCCATCCTCAGTGTAATACAGCTCTGATTCCATCCTCAGTTTAATACAGCTCTGATTCCATCCTCAGTTTAATACAGCTCTGGTTCCATCCTCAGTTTAATACAGCTCTGATTCCATCCTCAGTGTAATAGAGCTCTGATTCCATCCTCAGTTTAATACAGCTCTGGTTCCATCCTCAGTTTAATACAGCTCTGATACCATCCTCAGTGTAATACAGCTCTGATTCCATCCTCAGTGTAATACAGTCTGTCTGTAGTCCTGATCTCCCACCACTTCACACTACCCACAGTACTGCAGCAGAACTCTCATAGAAAGCAGAAGCATAGTGAGATATGGAGCTGCATCATAATGTCTTGATGCAGACAAGCAGCGCCCTGCGTTCCCTCGTAGAGATGAACAGAACATGTCTAGTCGTTTCTAGACCCGTCTTCCAGCTGCATACTGTGTCAGTTTTGAAACAGCATCATATTACTAGTCTCTCTATCACTTCAGGTTAACACCACATAATATACCATTTAGAGTGGATTAGTAAATAGTTTATTCATTTATTAATCATTACTTAATACTTTATTAATCAATACTTAATCATTTATTAATCGTTACATCATTAAGATAGTAATTCACACATTTATAAACAACATTTTGATGTATTTCTTTGTCTGTTCCTAAGGCTAGAACTGAGATGGGGGGGGGGGGGGGGATATTTTTCCCATAATGCCACCTTCTTCCTGGAACATGCTTCTGAAGATTGTAAAGTTGGGGGAGTTAGTGTCCTTGTCTGTTTTTAGGACTCTGATCGACACTGTTTGTGATAACTGCAGTTGTTTCTAATCTTCGTCTTGTGATACTTTGTCTTGTGTGTGTTCTGTATTTCTCTGTTCTCTCTCTCTATATTTCTCTGTTCTCTCTCTCTATATTTCTCTGTTCTCTCTCTCTATATTTCTCTGTTCTCTCTCTCTCTATATTTCTCTGTTCTCTGTCTCTCTGTCATGTTCTATGGACACGCTGCTATTTCCATGTTTTGCCTTCTTGCCAGGTCACCCTCGCAAAAAAATGGGTTTTACCTGGTTAAATAAAGGTTAAATAACAACGATTGGTAAGAACAGAGAATGTATGATACATAAGATGCATAAGATGTTCATACATAATATGCATGTACTTATGAACCATTTACTAATCGTTAGTTGTCTTTTTTGCGTGGCCCATCTCATGCGTGGGCCTATTTAAACTTTAGAAATGGTTGGAGTGACCCGTGTAGTTTCTCACTGCCGTTGTTTAACATTCCTGCAGTACCTGATTCTCCTTGAGGTCTCAACATGTCCCCTAGAACATATCAGTAGTTAAAGTTATATATGATGCTGCCACCCCCGTGATTCATAGGTGGGGATGGTGTTCTTCGGCTTGCAAGGACTTTTCTCCTAAATGTACAATCTTTGTCCCCATGTGCAGTTGTAAACCGTAGTCTGGCTTTTTTTTATGGCGGTTTTGGAGCAGTGACTTCTTCCCAGCTGAGCGGCCTTTCAAGTTATGTCGATATAGGACTCATTTTACTGTGGATATAGATACTTTTGTACCCGTTTCCTCCAGCATCTTCACAATGTCCTTTGCTGTTGTTCTGGGATTGATTTGCACTTTTCCAAAGTACGTTCATCTCTAGGAGACAAAACGCGTCTCCTTCCTGAGCGGTATGACGGCTGCGTGTTCCCATACTTGTTTATACTTGCGTACTATTGTTTGTACAGATGAACGTGGTACCTTCAGGCATTTGGAAATTGCTCCCAAGGATGAACCAGACTTGTGGAGGTCTACAATTTCTTTTGATTTGCACATGATGTCAAGCAAAGAGGCACTGAGTTTGAAGGTAGGCCTTGAAATACATCCACAGGTACACCTCCAATTGACTCAAATGATGTCAATTAGCCTATCAGAAGCTTCTAAAGCCATGACATCAATTTCTGGAATTTTCCAAGCTGTTTAAAGGCACAGTCAACTTAGTGTATGTAAACTTCTGACCCACTGGAATTGTGATAGTGAATTATAAGTGAAATAATCTGTCTGTAAACAATTGTTGGAAATATGACTTGTGTCATGCACAAAGTAAATGTCCTAACCGACTTGCCAAAACTGTAGTTTGTTATCAATACATTTGTTTGTGAAAAACTAGTTTTAATGTCTCCAACCTAAGTGTATGTAAACTTCCGACTTCAACTGTGTATTCGCCCCTCCTATGTTCCAACATGCAGGTGGGTTCTCTCCAGGTGCCAGAACAGACGTTTTCAAAACTGGTTTCTGTGTGTTTCTATGTCATGTTGAGATCTTTGTTTATGTGTCATGTTGACATCTTTGTTTCTGTGTTTCTATGTCATGTTGACATCTTTGTTTCTGTGTCATGTTGAGATCTTTGTTTCTGTGTTTTTCTATGTCATTTTGGGATCTTTGTTTCTGTGTCATGTTGACATCTTTGTTTCTGTGTGTTTCTATGTCATGTTGGCATCTTTGTTTATGTGTGTTTCTATGTCATGTTGGCATCTTTGATTCTGTGTTATGTTGACATCTTTGTTTCTGTGTGATGTTGGCATCTTTGTTTATGTGTGTTTCTATGTCATGTTAGCATCTTTGTTTCTGTGTGTTTCTATGCCATGTTGGCATCTTTGTTTCTGTCTGTTTCTATGTCATGTTAGCATCTTTGTTTCTGTGTGTTTCTATGCCATGTTGACATCTTTGTTTCTGTGTGATGTTGGCATCTTTGTTTATGTGTGTTTCTATGTCATGTTAGCATCTTTGTTTCTGTGTGTTTCTATGCCATGTTGGCATCTTTGTTTCTGTGTGTTTCTATGTCATGTTAGTGTAGCGTGGTTCGTTCTGCGTTGTGTAATTCTTAATGAAGACGCTGCCACAACTGATGGTCTGCTCGTTGAAATCTTTTTATTTGCCCTGCACACAAAGAGACAACACACACGTTACCCTTGGTGCAGTCACAGCTCTCCGGCACCTTGCTAGCCGAGGGTCAGGCAAAAGAGAACGATAAAGTGGTATGGGGATACAGATAACCCGCGATGGGCCAAACCAAAATATACAAAACTTTTACAATCACTTGTATGTACAATATTGGTATGAAAAAGTGTTTGTACACCAAATAAAAACATTAGCTATGCAGCTGTAATTAAATAAAAAAATACACTGAATTATTATTATTATTATTAGATTATTAACATCCCCTCTTGACCTGGCCTATTTGAATTGGTCCTTGTGTGCAATTTGGTGCGTAATCTAGGGGAACAACATCACACTGCTACATTCACCCCCACTGTTTTACACTAGATTATAGGCACAAAACAAAAACACATTACCTCGAAGGTAACAAAGCAAAGAAAGAAAAAAAATTCACACCCACAGGGCGACAGAGTAACCCAGTGTAGTCCCTTAATTCTAGACCCACAAATGGTCGATCAGCTGAAAAGCTATCCCGCGAAGGATTAGGAAAAATAAGGGGTAGCTAATCCCTTATTCAACCATATACGAAAAATGCCATATACATTTTATGCCGATGGACTACACACAAAGTTACATGAATTGTCAAATATATTAGACAAACCCACAAATCATTCTAAGACATGCTTAGATTTCCTACATTCCTACAAAAGAAAAGGTAGGCAATATCCTACCGTCACTGAGAAACCAAGAACTGTTTCATTTCCTGTGTAGACATAGTTTGGATTAACCTATCCACTGGCTTAATAAGTCTACCCAGTCTAGTCCGAACACCCTCACCCACAAACCTAGCAGGGATGTCACAGACAGCACTAACCCTGCTCAGAGGTCTAACCTCAGGATGGGGAGTACTACAGATCCGCATCTCCGGAGCCAGCACACCTTCAGTTACCGACTCAACACTAGTAGTGTCAGACGACTGATCAGAATCCTGGTAGATTGTCACAGACCACACTGACGAAGCATCTTCAACCAAGGTAACATCATCCACACTGAATGGAGTTTCGCAATCAGAACTCTTGTAGGCTTCGGGGATATCTCTCTGGTCCACTTCTGCTGAGCACACCTCACTTAAGGGGACTTCATACGGTTGTTCCACCTCACTTCCATCAGCCGGGACTTCACCATCCTCTTGGAGTATCCTCCCAGAAGACTCAGGAAGGCCTGCTACCCAGTGGACAGTCCTGGCGTCACTCCCATCCATTTGGCTGGACATTGCAGACATCTCAGAGATCACGTCACCACTCGATAGAGATCCGTGACCCTCAGGTTCCTCCCACGAAGGTAAAGGCAGAAAGTTGACTGGCATAATCAGGTTCCTATGCACAGTTTTGATGCGTCCAGTGGTAGGGTGTTGGATACGATATGTGTTCAGTGAGCTGTTCTTTGCAACCACTATGTACACCACACTCTCCCAGCGATCAGCCAGTTTCTTCTTGCCCCTCTCCCCCTTGTTAGCAAGTAGAACTCTATCTCCCTTCTGCACCGAGTGACCCTTAGACCGTCTGTTGTAGACCTTGGCTTGTCTCTTTTGTTGCTTACTGGCGTGCTGCTGGGCCAATGTCATGGCCTCTCTCAGATCCTCACCCAGAGACTGGACATATTTATCCACATCTACTGTGTCCCCATCCAACAGCACACTTTCAAACATAACATCTACCGGCAACCTAGGGGTGCGTCCGAACATCAAGAAGAAGGGTGGAAACCCAGTAGTCTCATGAACAGTGCAGTTATAGGAGAATGTCAATGTGTTCAACATCTGAGGCCATTTAGCCTTAGACCTAGCTGGCAGAGCTCTAATCATCCCACCCAGTGTGCGATTCAGACGTTCTGCTTGACCGTTACCCATGGGATGATAAGGTGTGGTGTGGGACTTTTCAACACCAGATAACTGAAGTAATTCTGCAATAAGTAAACTCTCGAAGTTTGCACCCCTGTCAGAATGGATGCAATCAGCGAACCCATAAATGCAGAAGAAATTATTCCAGAGAACACGAGCAACAGTCTTAGCAGACTGGTTTGGACATGGATACGCACAGGCCAGCTTAGTAAAGTGATCAGTCACTACTAACACATCAATAGACTTGTTGTTTGAATCTTCGGCAGTCCAGAAATCAATACACACAAGTTCTAAAGGTGCCGTTGTCACAATGGAGACAAGTGGAGCTCTTGCTTCAGGCTCAGGTGCTTTACTCAACACACATCTCTTACAGTGGGCCACGTATTCCTTGACATCCTTCTCCATAGATTCCCAGTAAAACCGCTGTCTCGTGAGCCACAATGTGCGCTGCTGACCCTGATGACCAGCATCATCATGAACTCCCTTCAACACAAGGCCTCTCAAAGACACAGGTACAACATACTGGAATATTTTCTTCTTACTCACTGGGTGTTTTGAGACACGATACAGAATCCCTAACCGCGTGGTGAGTTTCCCCCACTGTCTTAGAGTATAAACTGTTTCTTTAGCTTCAAAGACTCGCTCTCTCCTAGATGGGCGCCGGCCTCTATCTACAAAGAACATTACTCTGCTGATGATAGGATCCAGTGACTGGTTATCATACAGCTCCTTGTGTGTAAGGACAGGTAAAGGGCTCTGACCCATGGACATCAACTTCTCAAGGTGCTGCACATGTGAAACGGACCTCACTGTGGCACCATCATCCCATCGGCGATGGGCTTGGAGGACAGCAGACACCTCTTCACAGGAAACCAACCCACTGACATCGTCTCCAGCTCTACTCAACTCACTCCCAGGAGCCATAGACGTTCCACAGCCATCCTCGGGCTGCTCACAGGAGAGACGGAACATGTCTTGTACATCATCCAGTCGAAGACCTCTGGCTTCCTCCAGCAGGACATCATATGGAATTCTTGTCAGTCGGTGCAGAACTTTGGGGCGGACAAATGGCTCTCTGCTCAAAGCATCAGCAACGACATTCTTGGGCCCTGGTATGTACTGGATATCAAAATCAAAAGGTGCCAGCTTTGCAACCCATCTCTGCTCACATGCATCAAGTCTCGGCTTTGTAAGAATATATTTGAGTGGATTGTTGTCGGTCCACACCGTAAACTTATGCCCTCGCAGCCAATGGCTGAACTTATCATGAATGGCCCATTTCATGGCTAGAAATTCCAGCCGGTGAGCAGGATACTTGGATTGTGCATGATTAAGAGATTTACTAGCAAAAGCTATTGGCCTGGCTATGGCCTTCCCATCTTGCACTTGGGATAGTACCGCTCCCAAACCACTAGTAGATGCATCAACAGAAAGCAAAAATGGCTGAGAAAAATCTGGATGAGCCAGCAGTGCCTGGTCAACTAGTGCTGCTTTCAAAGCTTCAAAAGCGAGTTGACACTCGGCAGTCCAGTCTGCAGCAGTGAGCCTGCGAGAGGGACCAGGCCTCTTTCTGCCCTTGCCTCTCCTAGGCTTCTTCTGACCTGTAGTCAGCTGAAACAATGGCCTAGCAACCATGGAACAATTCTCAATGTAGTGTTGATAGTATACTACCATACCAAGGAAAGAACGGATTTTGCTAGGAGACGGAGTGACACCATCAGCTTCCATCATCTCACTCTCAGTCACATTCAAAATGGTTTGAATCTTAGCAGGATCAGTGGCTACGCCCTCCTGAGAAATGATGTGGCCCAAAAACTTAACAGACCTCCTCAAAAACTTGCACTTAGACGGAGACAGTTTAAGATTGTGCTCCTGCAACCGCTGGAAAACCATCTCAAGTCTCTGCAGACTCTCTTCCTCCGTCTTAGCAAAAACCATCAGATCATCCAAATAGCAAAGGAGACTTAGAAAGTTTTGGTCCCCAAAGATGGTCAGCATCATTCTCATAAACGTAGCCGGGCTGTTGCAAAGGCCCTGAGGCAAACGATTGTACTCGTGCAGACCTAAAGGAGAGGAAAAGGCAGTGTATTTCTTATCCTCTTCATGCAGTGGCACATTGTAGTACCCTGATGTCAAGTCCATTGTGCTGAAGAAGGCATTACCTCCCAGCGCCGCCAGTACATCAGCCTGATGAGGCAGGGGATGAGCATCCTTCACTGTGCGGGCGTTTAACCACCTAAAGTCAGTACATAGACGCAAGTCCCCATTCTTTTTCCATACCAGCACCAATGGTGAGGCATACTCGCTGCTGGATTTTCTGACGATTTCCTTTTCCTCCATATCATCCAGTGTTTCCCTGAGTTTTTGGTAATCAGCTGGAGAAAGCCTACGATAAGGTAATCGAAATGGGCGGTCATCAGTCAGCCGTATGCGATGGCAGAACTCTTTTGCCTCTCCACAATCCAGGCTATGTCTAGAGAACACCGTGTCATACTTCTCAATTAAACCAACAAGTTTGTCTTTCCAGAACTGTGAGACTGGACACTCCTCAACCGACAGGCCTTGAAGTCCAAGATTGCTCAGTGTACTGTTTCCATTAACTACACTGCCATCAACTGAACTCTTGGCTGTAAGACTGCCATGTGAGCTGTCACATTGTGCTTTTGCCACGTTCTGGTAAGCAGCTTTCTGCTTGACATCATCAAAATCCTCCAATGCAATACAAGGGTACACATCTGCCACTTTAGCATTTCGTCTCAGGGTAACTGGCGAAGTTGTTGGATTCACAATCTTCACAGGGAGCCATCCATCCCCCCACAGAGGCGTAACTACTCTCCCTACTAGTATGTGTCGATTCACACAACGAGACGTGCTGGGTTCGACAACAACAGTACTGCCCACAGAGAGTTTTGTCTTTGGGGGTAAGCGGCCCCACACAAGATGCTCACTCATGGGTTGGAGCGTTACTGCCCTCTTCAACTTAATGGTGCCCACTTTATCTGGGATGGAGTCTCCTCTCCATCTCTCCAGATTTGATAGGAGACGCAGGAACTGGCTGTCCTCACACTGTCCAGAGGGACCTGGCGTACCCACCACCTGCCAGTAGCTGTCATTTGATTTGAACTGTCTAATCAGAGACTTCAACACGTTAGTGCCAACAATGAGTTCATCAACCTGCCCATCTACAATCAGCACTGGGACTACATAACTGAAGCCATAAAGCTGTAGTTTCAAGTCACACATGCCCACTGGGCTAGTTTGCGTCCCACCACAACCCACCAGTATGATGTCTGAAGGAGCTAGAAAGTTCCCCTCTACCACTCCTGCCTCCCTCAACCGAGGTACAATATCTGCGCGCAGAGTAGTAGCCATGGACCCACTATCTAACATCCCCTTCAGCTCAACTTTATCCTGTACTAGCACGGTGGTGTAAAACAAACTGTCATTCTGAGAAATTCTCATTGTGTTCTGAAAAATTACTGTGTTGTTCTTGGGTACTGACTCACAAAAATAAGAATAAACAGATTGGATATCATCATCAGTGGAGGAAAAATTAGACTGCCTCACATTGCCCTCCTCAGAATGGAGACTTTCTAGTTTTCCTGAGACCTGCCAGTCTGCCCACATACAGGGCTCTTTCGCTTCCCAGTCTCACTACAGTCAAAGCTCATGTGGCCAGGAGAGAAGCACTTGAAACACAGCTGGTGCATCTGACAGTGAGCTTTGGTCCAGTGATTAGTGCTTCCACAGACAGCGCACTCACGCTCACGTTTGGGGAACTGTTTACGGGGCCCTCTGTTCACAGACTGAGTATTGCTGACAAGAGCCTTCTCTAGCATACTCAAAACCTTCTCTAATGTCCCACCCTCAGATTCAGATTGGGCCTGTTCTGGTTCACGGCCACATCGAGAAAAAGATGACACATTAGGTCTGCTCTCAGGATCCACTTCCTCCTGGGGGGAGTCGACGACAGCAGCCACCTGCTGTGAAAGTTGTGTTCTACATGCTTTACGCTCCCTTAACAGTTCATCCAAACGATCCTGTACCTCACTGGCTGTCCAGTCACGAAGGGGTTTGCATTTGAACACTTGGGCCAACTCTTTATCAGGACAGTTACGTACAAACATGACTGCCAACTCTGAGCACTGATTGGGCAAGGTTCTACCCTCACTTACAAGGTACTGTTCAGCTGCTTCTGCAGCTTTGTTAAGCCTAATCCAGAAATCTAGTGGACCCTCATTAGCATATGGTCTCATTGAATAGAAGTCAGCTAATGGCATACCTGAGTAGACAGTATCCCCAAAGTGTTGCTTGAGAACACTGAACACTGCCTTAACATCTGTGACAACAGGGTTGTTACGCATCCAGACTTTGGTCACATCCCGTGCCCTCCCCATGAGCCTAGACATCACCTCCCCAACATTCTCAGACCCAGTGTAACCCCTCTTCTCTAGGTAGACTCCCATTAGCTCCTCCCACTCCAGGACAGAGTACTTATCTGAGCCATCACCCCTGAAGAAAGGTGGAGCACTAACCTCTGACTTCACAACCAGATTCAGCTTGGACGCATCAATTAAAGTTGACCCACATTGTTGAGGCAGGGGAAACTGCTGGGATTGGTCAGGGGAATGGGCAGGAGAAAGACTTGAAGCCCCAGGCTGCAGTAAACTCGCTCTGATAGATTCTCCTATCTCTGAACCAATCTGCTTAATAAGGTCACTAAGCTGACTCGGTGTCCCATTATTACTGAGGACTGGGGACAATGGTACATCAAGAGACAGAGGTGGGATACCCTGGTCAGGTGGAGTAAACAGCCTACCCCTCCCAGTGCTTGTAAACTCAGGACTAGCAGCCACTCTACTCCCAGGAGCTGACTGTACCAATGGTGTAAATGCATGGACACCCCTCCCTCTACCCACACTAACCACACCAAAATCCCCAGCATAACTCATCTTATGGACTTGAGAGTCTTCCATGGCTCAATAGAGAACTAAACTACAATGTAATTTACTGCATACAAATACAAAAAAAAATGCAATAAACAAATTCCCTCAAAACATGCAAATAAACGCCAATACAATTATCTAGTGAATATGCTACATTCACCTTCACTATTTACAGTATACATTCACTTGTAGCAAACCATCAACAAGTGCGCATGCGCGGGTCGCGCATCTCCTCCACATGCACAGCTCCGGTGGTCAGCTTGAGCTAACCAGTCGGCAGGTCGCGGCACCAGTTTGTAGCGTGGTTCGTTCTGCGTTGTGTAATTCTTAATGAAGACGCTGCCACAACTGATGGTCTGCTCGTTGAAATCTTTTTATTTGCCCTGCACACAAAGAGACAACACACACGTTACCCTTGGTGCAGTCACAGCTCTCCGGCACCTTGCTAGCCGAGGGTCAGGCAAAAGAGAACGATAAAGTGGTATGGGGATACAGATAACCCGCGATGGGCCAAACCAAAATATACAAAACTTTTACAATCACTTGTATGTACAATATTGGTATGAAAAAGTGTTTGTACACCAAATAAAAACATTAGCTATGCAGCTGTAATTAAATAAAAAAATACACTGAATTATTATTATTATTATTAGATTATTAACATCCCCTCTTGACCTGGCCTATTTGAATTGGTCCTTGTGTGCAATTTGGTGCGTAATCTAGGGGAACAACATCACACTGCTACATTAGCATCTTTGTTTCTGTGTGTTTCTATGCCATGTTGACATCTTTGTTTCTGTGTGATGTTGGCATCTTTGTTTATGTGTGTTTCTATGTCATGTTAGCATCTTTGTTTCTGTGTGTTTCTATGCCATGTTGGCATCTTTGTTTCTGTGTGTTTCTATGTCATGTTAGCATCTTTGTTTCTGTGTGTTTCTATGTCATGTTGACATCTTTGTTTCTGCGTGGTTCTATGTCATGTTGACATCTTTGTTTTGTAATGACCTTCATGAACACATTGTGTAATTTTTCACATTTTATTTTTTTTGTATATTAAATTCATTCAGTTTTGGATATTTTAAAAACAGTATAAAATACACAGTATTGCACATAGTAAGTAAATCAAGTGCACTTCTTTTAAGGTGTACGTACAGATGGACACATTTCTATGGTGAATGCTACAGTACAACTATTGGAGAAGAACCCCACCCTCCTTCCATAGTACCAGATAGAGTAGTAATGAAGTACTAATACCAGTAGTATTAATACCAGTAGTATATCAGTACTAATACCAGATAGAGTAGTAATGAAGTACTTATCAGTAGTACTAATACCAGTAGTATATCAGTACTAATACCAGATAGAGTAGTAATGAAGTACTTATCAGTAGTACTAATACCAGTAGTATATCAGTACTAATGCCAGTAGTATTAATACCAGTAGTATTAATACCAGATAGAGTAGTAATGAAGTACTAATACCAGTAGTATTAATACCAGTAGTATATCAGTACTAATACCAGATAGAGTAGTAATGAAGTACTTATCAGTAGTACTAATACCAGTAGTATATCAGTACTAATACCAGATAGAGTAGTAATGAAGTACTTATCAGTAGTATTAATACCAGAGAGTGGTGATGAAGTACTAATACCAGTAGTATTAATACCAGTAGTATTTCAGTACTAATACCAGTAGTATTAATACCAGATAGAGTGGTAATGAAGTACTAATACCAGTAGTATTAATACCAGATAGAGTGGTAATGAAGTACTATTACCAGTAGTATTAATACCAGATAGAGTAGTAATGCAGTACTAATACCAGTAGTACTAATACCAGATAGAGTGGTAATGAAGTACGTATCAGTAGTACTAATACCAGATAGAGTGGTAATGAAGTACTATTACCAGTAGTATTAATACCAGATAGAGTAGTAATGAAATACTAATACCAGTAGTACTAATACCAGATAGAGTGGTAATGAAGTACGTATCAGTAGTACTAATACCAGATAGAGTAGTAATGAAGTACGAATACCAGTAGTATTAATACCAGATAGAGTGGTAATGAAGTACTAATACCAGTAGTACTAATACCAGATAGAGTGGTAATGAAGTACTAATACCAGTAGTATTAATACCAGTAGTATATCAGTACTAATACCAGATAGAGTAGTAATGAAGTACTAATACCAGTAGTATTAATACCAGTAGTATATCAGTACTAATACCTGATAGAGTAGTAATGAAGTACTAATACCAGTAGTACTAATACCAGATAGAGTGGTAATGAAGTACTGAAGTACTCAGCTAACAGGAAGCAGAGAGAGAGAGTGATGTCATTAGTACTACAGTAATTCCAGATAGAGTGGTGTTGGTAATGAAGTACTTATCAGCTAACAGGAAGCAGAGAGAGTGATATCAGTAGTACTAATACCAGATAGAGTGGTGTTGGTAATGAAGTACTTATCAGTAGTACTAATACCAGATAGAGTGGTGTTGGTAATGAAGTACTTGTCAGCTAACAGGAAGCAGAGAGAGAGTGATATCAGTAGTACTAATACCAGATAGTGGTGTTGGTAATGAAGTACTTATCAGTAGTACTAATACCAGATAGAGTGGTGTTGGTAATTAAGTACTTATCAGCTAACAGGAAGCAGAGAGAGAGATATCAGTAGTATTAATACCAGATAGAGTGGTGTTGGTAATGAAGTACTTATCAGCTAACAGGAAGCAGAGACAGAGTGATACCAGTAGTACTAATACCAGGAGTATACCAGCCCTACCAGTAATACTAATACCAGTATTGTACCAGGAGTATAGCAGCCCTGCCATTATTACTAGTACCAGTACTGTACCAGGAGTATACCAGCCCTACCAGTAGTACTAGTACCAGTACTGTACCAGGAGTATACCAGCCCTACCGGTAGTACTAGTACCAGTAGTGTACCAGTAGTGTACCAGCCCTACCAGTAGTACTAATACCAGTACTGTACCAGCCCTACCAGTAGTACTAGCACCAGTATTGTACCAGTAGTATACCAGCCCTATCAGTAGTACTAATACCAGTATGATACCAGGAGTATACCAGCCCTACCAGTAGTACTAATACCAGTAGCATGCCAGCCCTATCAGTAGTACTAATACCAGTATGATACCAGGACTATACCAGCCCTACCAGTAGTACTAATACCAGTAGTGTACCAGCCCTACCAGTAGTACTAATACCAGTAGTGTACCAGCCCTACCAGTAGTACTAATACCAGTAGTGTACCAGCCCTACCAGTAGTACTAATACCAGTATTGTACCAGTAGTATACCAGCCCTACCAGTAGTACTAATACCAGTATTGTACCAGTAGTATACCAGCCCTACCAGTAGTACTAATACCAGTATTGTACCAGTAGTATACCAGCCCTACCAGTAGTACTAATACCAGAAGTGTACCAGTAGTATACCAGCCCTACCAGTAGTACTAATACCAGTATGATACCAGTAGTATACCAGCCCTACCAGTAGTACTAATACCAGTAGTGTACCAGGAGTATACCAGCACTACCAGTAGTACTAATACCAGTATGATACCACCAGCCCTGCCAGTAGTACTAATACCAGTATTGTACCAGGAGTATACCAGCCCTACCAGTAGTGTACCAATAGTATACCAGCCCTGCCAGTAGTACTAATACCAGTATTGTACCAGGAGTATACCAGCCCTACCAGTAGTACTAATACCAGTATTGTACCAGGAGTATACCAGCCCTACCAGTAGTACTAATACCAGTATTGTACCAGGAGTATACCAGCCCTACCAGTAGTACTAATACCAGTATTGTACCAGTAGTATACCAGCCCTACCAGTAGTACTAATACCAGTATTGTACCAGTAGTATACCAGCCCTATCAGTAGTACTAATACCAGTATTGTACCAGTAGTATACCAGCCATACCAGTAGTACTAATACCAGTATTGTACCAGTAGTATACCAGCCCTACCAGTAGTACTAATACCAGTATTGCACCAGTAGTATACCAGCCCTACCAGTAGTACTAATACCAGTAGTGTACCAGTAGTATACCAGCCCTACCAGTAGTACTAATACCAGTAGTGTACCAGTAGTATACCAGCCCTACCAGTAGTACTAATACCAGTAGTGTACCAGTAGTATACCAGCCCTACCAGTAGTACTAATACCAGTAGTGTACCAGTAGTATACCAGCCCTACCAGTAGTACTAATTCCAGTATTGTACCAGTAGTATACCAGCCCTACCAGTAGTACTAATACCAGTAGTATACCAGCCCTACCAGTAGTACTAATACCAGTATTGTACCAGTAGTATACCAGCCCTACCAGTAGTACTAATACCAGTAGTGTACCAGTAGTATACCAGCCCTACCAGTAGTACTAATACCAGTAGTGTACCAGTAGTATACCAGCCCTACCAGTAGTACTAATACCAGTATTGTACCAGTAGTATACCAGCCCTACCAGTAGTACTAATACCAGTAGTGTACCAGTAGTATACCAGCCCTACCAGTAGTACTAATACCAGTAGTGTACCTGTAGTATACCAGCCCTACCAGTAGTACTAATACCAGTATGATACCAGTAGTATACCAGCCCTACCAGCTGTACTAATACCAGTATGATACCAGTAGTATACCAGCCCTACCAGTAGTACTAATACCAGTAGTGTACCAGTAGTATACCAGCCCTACCAGTAGTACTAATACCAGTATGATACCAGTAGTATACCAGCCCTACCAGTAGTACTAATACCAGTATGATACCAGTAGTATACCAGCCCTACCAGTAGTACTAATACCAGTAGTGTACCAGTAGTATACCAGCCCTACCAGTAGTACTAATACCAGTAGTGTACCAGTAGTATACCAGCCCTACCAGTAGTACTAATACCAGTAGTGTACCAGTAGTATACCAGCCCTACCAGTAGTACTAATACCAGTAGTATATCAGCCCTACCAGTAGTACTAATACCAGTAGTGTACCAGTAGTGTACCAGCCCTACCAGTAGTACTAATACCAGTAGTGTACCAGTAGTATACCAGCCCTACCAGTAGTACTAATACCAGTAGTGTACCAGTAGTATACCAGCCCTACCAGTAGTACCAATACCAGTAGTGTACCAGTAGTATACCAGCCCTACCAGTAGTACTAATACCAGTAGTGTACCAGTAGTATACCAGCCCTACCAGTAGTACTAATACCAGTAGTATATCAGCCCTACCAGTAGTACTAATACCAGTAGTGTACCAGTAGTGTACCAGCCCTACCAGTAGTACTAATACCAGTAGTGTACCAGTAGTATACCAGCCCTACCAGTAGTACTAATACCAGTAGTGTACCAGTAGTATACCAGCCCTACCAGTAGTACCAATACCAGTAGTGTACCAGTAGTATACCAGCCCTACCAGTAGTACTAATACCAGTATTGTACCAGTAGTATACCAGCCCTACCAGTAGTACTAATACCAGTATTGTACCAGTAGTGTACCAGCCCTACCAGTAGTACTAATACCAGTATTGTACCAGTAGTATACCAGCCCTACCAGTAGTACTAATACCAGTATTGTACCAGTAGTATACCAGCCCTACCAGTAGTACTAATACCAGTAGTGTACCAGGAGTATACCAGCCCTACCAGTAGTACTAATACCAGTAGTATACCAGCCCTACCAGTAGTACTAATACCAGTAGTATACCAGCCCTACCAGTAGTACTAATACCAGTAGTGTACCAGTAGTATACCATCCCTACCAGTAGTACTAATACCAGTAGTGTACCAGTAGTATACCAGCCCTACCAGTAGTACTAATACCAGTAGTGTACCAGTAGTATACCAGCCCTACCAGTAGTACTAATACCAGTAGTGTACCAGTAGTATACCAGCCCTACCAGTAGTACTAATTCCAGTATTGTACCAGTAGTATACCAGCCCTACCAGTAGTACTAATACCAGTAGTGTACCAGTAGTATACCAGCCCTACCAGTAGTACTAATACCAGTAGTATACCAGCCCTACCAGTAGTACTAATACCAGTAGTATACCAGCCCTACCAGTAGTACTAATACCAGTAGTATACCAGCCCTACCAGTAGTACTAATACCAGTAGTATACCAGCCCTACCAGTAGTACTAATACCAGTAGTATACCAGCCCTACCAGTAGTACTAATACCAGTAGTATACCAGCCCTACCAGTAGTACTAATTCCAGTATTGTACCAGTAGTATACCAGCCCTACCAGTAGTACTAATACCAGTAGTGTACCAGTAGTATACCAGCCCTACCAGTAGTACTAATACCAGTAGTATACCAGCCCTACCAGTAGTACTAATACCAGTAGTATACCAGCCCTACCAGTAGTACTAATACCAGTAGTATACCAGCCCTACCAGTAGTACTAATACCAGTAGTATACCAGCCCTACCAGTAGTACTAATACCAGTAGTATACCAGCCCTACCAGTAGTAATACCAGTAGTGTACCAGTAGTATACCAGCCCTACCAGTAGTACTAATACCAGTAGTATACCAGCCCTACCAGTAGTACTAATACCAGTAGTATACCAGCCCTACCAGTAGTAATACCAGCCCTACCAGTAGTATACCAGCCCTACCAGTAGTACTAATACCAGTAGTGTACCAGTAGTATACCAGCCCTACCAGTAGTACTAATACCAGTAGTGTACCAGTAGTATACCAGCCCTACCAGTAGTACTAATACCAGTAGTGTACCAGTAGTATACCAGCCCTACCAGTAGTACTAATACCAGTAGTGTACCAGTAGTATACCAGCCCTACCAGTAGTACTAATACCAGTAGTATACCAGCCCTACCAGTAGTACTAATACCAGTAGTATACCAGCCCTACCAGTAGTACTAATACCAGTAGTATACCAGCCCTACCAGTAGTACTAATACCAGTAGTATACCAGCCCTACCAGTAGTACTAATACCAGTAGTATACCAGCCCTACCAGTAGTACTAATTCCAGTATTGTACCAGTAGTATACCAGCCCTACCAGTAGTACTAATACCAGTAGTGTACCAGTAGTATACCAGCCCTACCAGTAGTACTAATACCAGTAGTATACCAGCCCTACCAGTAGTACTAATACCAGTAGTATACCAGCCCTACCAGTAGTACTAATACCAGTAGTATACCAGCCCTACCAGTAGTACTAATACCAGTAGTATACCAGCCCTACCAGTAGTACTAATACCAGTAGTATACCAGCCCTACCAGTAGTACTAATACCAGTAGTATACCAGCCCTACCAGTAGTACTAATACCAGTAGTATACCAGCCCTACCAGTAGTAATACCAGTAGTGTACCAGTAGTATACCAGCCCTACCAGTAGTACTAATACCAGTAGTATACCAGCCCTACCAGTAGTACTAATACCAGTAGTATACCAGCCCTACCAGTAGTAATACCAGTAGTGTACCAGTAGTATACCAGCCCTACCAGTAGTACTAATACCAGTAGTGTACCAGTAGTATACCAGCCCTACCAGTAGTGTTATTGTGTGGTGTTGAGTTGTTTGGTAGCATTGAGCTGTTTGCCTCTTTAGTTTAATCAAACCACTTTGACACGTCTCTGTTGGACACTGTTCGTTTTCTGGCTTCATCCGGGACTCTTCAAGCTGTTCACTTAATAATGTCATCCCTTATAAAATCACTTAATAATGTCATTCCTTATAAAATCACTTAATGTCATCCCTTATAAAATCACTTCATAATGTCATCCCTTATAAAATCACTTAATAATGTCATCCCTTATAAAATCACTTAATAATGTCATCCCTTATAAAATCCCTTAATAATGTCATCCCTTATAAAATCCCTTAATAATGTCATTCCTATAATGTATCAAGCCCCTGTAAAGCCCCGCTCTGTTAAATGTTATTAGCCCTATTAGTTGCTGTACAACGTAATCAAAGAAACGTCTCGCTGTACACTGTTCTAAAACAACATCCCGCCGTGCTGCGAATGATTACTGTCCGTGGATGTTGACGATAATAAGGGTCTCACGTGTCCGTTATAACGTAGTGTTTTAAATGTCCATTTTTTTGTTTTGTTGAAATTGTTGTGTGTTTATTTTATTTTTTTAAAAGCTATAAAATATCACCAGTGAATCTGTCGAAACGTTAATGTAAAAAGCATGAAAGGCTACGTCCTGGCTGTATTCAGTACCGTACCAAGGCTACGGCCTGGCTGTATTCAGTACTGTACCAAGGCTACGGCCTGGCTGTATTCAGTACTGTACCAAGGCTACGGCCTGGCTGTATTCAGCACTGTACCAAGGCTACGGCCTGGCTGTATTCAGTACCCTACCAAGGCTACGGCCTGGCTGTATTCAGCACTGTACCAAGGCTACGGCCTGGCTGTATTCAGTACCCTATCAAGGCTACGGCCTGGCTGTATTCAGTACCGTACCAAGGCTACGGCCTGGCTGTATTCAGTACTGTACCAAGGCTACGGCCTGGCTGTATTCAGTACTGTACCAAGGCTACGGCCTGGCTGTATTCAGTACTGTACCAAGGCTACGGCCTGGCTGTATTCAGCACTGTACCAAGGCTACGGCCTGGCTGTATTCAGCACTGTACCAAGGCTACGGCCTGGCTGTATTCAGCACTGTACCAAGGCTACGGCCTGGCTGTATTCAGCACTGTACCAAGGCTACGGCCTGGCTGTATTCAGTACTGTACCAAGGCTACGGCCTGGCTGTATTCAGTACTGTACCAAGGCTACGGCCTGGATGTATTCAGTACCCTACCAAGGCTACGGCCTGGCTGTATTCAGTACCGTACCAAGGCTACGGCCTGGCTGTATTCAGTACCGTACCAAGGCTACGGCCTGGCTGTATTCAGCACTGTACCAAGGCTACGGCCTGGCTGTATTCAACACTGTACCAAGGCTACGGCCTGGATGTATTCAGTACCCTACCAAGGCTACGGCCTGGCTGTATTCAGTACTGTACCAAGGCTACGGCCTGGCTGTATTCAGTACTGTACCAAGGCTACGGCCTGGCTGTATTCAGTACTGTACCAAGGCTACGGCCTGGCTGTATTCAGTACTGTACCAAGGCTACGGCCTGGCTGTATTCAGTACTGTACCAAGGCTACGGCCTCGCTGTATTCAGTACTGTACCAAGGCTACGGCCTGGCTGTATTCAGTACTGTACCAAGGCTACGACCTGGCTGTATTCAGTACTGTACCAAGGCTACGACCTGGCTGTATTCAGTACGTTACCAAGGCTACGGCCTGGCTGTATTCAGTACTGTACCAAGGCTACGGCCTGGCTGTATTCAGTACGTTACCAAGGCTACTGCCTGGCTGTATTCAGTACCGTACCAAGGCTACGGCCTGGCTGTATTCAGTACGTTACCAAGGCTACGGCCTGGCTGTATTCAGTACGTTACCAAGGCTACGGCCTGGCTGTATTCAGTACCGTACCAAGGCTACTGCCTGGCTGTATTCAGTACCGTACCAAGGCTACGGCCTGGCTGTATTCAGTACTGTACCAAGGCTACGGCCTGGCTGTATTCAGTACTGTACCAAGGCTACGGCCTGGCTGTATTCAGTACTGTACCAAGGCTACGGCCTGGCTGTATTCAGTACTGTACCAAGGCTACGGCCTGGCTGTATTCAGTACTGTACCAAGGCTACGGCCTGGCTGTATTCAGTACTGTACCAAGGCTACGGCCTGGCTGTATTCAGTACTGTACCAAGGCTACGGCCTGGCTGTATTCAGTACTGTACCAAGGCTACGGCCTGGCTGTATTCAGTGCTGTACCAAGGCTACCGCCTGGCTGTATTCAGTACTGTACCAAGGCTACGGCCTGGCTGTATTCAGTACTGTACCAAGGCTACGGCCTGGCTGTATTCAGTACTGTACCAAGGCTACGGCCTGGCTATATTCAGTACTGTACCAAGGCTACGGCCTGGCTGTATTCAGTACTGTACCAAGGCTACGGCCTGGCTATATTCAGTACTGTACCAAGGCTACGGCCTGGCTATATTCAGTACTGTACCAAGGCTACGGCCTGGCTGTATTCAGTACTGTACCAAGGCTACGGCCTGGCTGTATTCAGTACTGTAGTTATGTCATATACCTCAATGGCTTCTTCAGGCCTCCTGGCTTTGCTTTTAGGAGTGCATTCTTACTTCTGCCTCAGTCAAATGTTCACTTACAGTAGTCTCCCACCGTCCCTCTCCCATCGTCCCATCGTCCCTGTGTGACTAAGTCAACATTTAGTCTGACGTAGCATGATACTGGTGTAATACAATCTCATCTTTCTCCCTGACCAGTGATCTCTGATCAGGCTCTGATCAGGCCCTACACCCAAACAAGGGCACTGCGTTCATCCACCTCTGGCCTGCTCGCCTCCCTACCACTGAGGAAGTACAGTTCCCGCTCAGCCCAATCAAAACTGTTCGCTGCTCTGGCACCCCAATGGTGGAACAAACTCCCTCACGACGCCAGGACAGCGGAGTCAATCACCACCTTCCGGAGACACCTGAAACCCCACCTCTTCAAGGAATACCTAGGATAGGATAAAGCAATCCTTCTGCCCCCCCCCCCCCCCCTTAAAAGATGTAGATGCACTATTGTAAAGTGGCTGTTCCACTGGATGTCATAAGGTGAATGCACCAATTTGTAAGTCGCTCTGGATAAGAGCGTCTGCTAAATGACTTAAATGTAAATGTAATGTAAATGTAATCTCTGTGAGTGTGTGTGTGTGTGTGTGTGTGTGTGTGTGTGTGTGTGTGTGTGTGTGTGTGTGTGTGTGTGTGTGTGTGTGTGTAGGAGTTTTATGCTAGGTGAGAGAACTGACACAGTTCTAAGGGAACGTATAAGAGGTTGTGTGTGTGTTAGCTTGCAGCTAGCTAGCTCATGTGTGGGGGTGTGAGAGAGAGAGACAAAGCACAATTGATTGTAGAACACTGGGCACCCCCTTCTTTGTCTACAAGAAATGTGTGTGTGCTTTTGTTCCTCGACCAAACAAATAGAAGATCAACAGGTCCTCAGTAGAACGTAGTAAATCCACTCAGGTTCTTTGTGTTGTATTTGCCATTATGTCTGGACAGTCCCTTTCACAGCAGTGTATTGAAACACAACAAAACCAAGTGAGATACAACTTCATATATCCGTGTAGGAAAAAAGTACATCGTGATGCCTCAAACTTTGCAAATGTTTATATTTAAAAAAATAAGTGTTATTTTTTTTTGTAATCTTCGTTTAATTTCAAAAGTCAATTGATGCAAAGAAGACGTGTAACTGCCAAAATAAAGGAAACCCCCAACATAAATGTCTTAGTAGGTCATTGGGCCACCAGCAGCCAGAACAGCTTCAATCCACCTTGGTAGAGATTCTACAAGGGTCTGAAACTGTATTCCAGGGATGTGATGAGAACATCCATCATTTGTTGTTGTTTTGGTGACGGTGGTGGGAAAACGCCGTCTCAGGCGCCACTCCAGAATCTCACATAAGCGTTCAATTCGGTTGAGATCTGGTGACTGAGACGGCCGTGACAAATGGTTTACGTGATTTTCATGCTCATCAAACCACTCAGTGACAACGCGTGCCCTGTGGACGGGGACGGGGACGGGACGGGACTGGGGGTTATTGTCATCCACTCCTATGAGGATAGAAACGCTTCCCCATAGGTTGACGGTGATCACTCAGAATGGCTGTGTGTATTTACTGGCGTTTACCCTGCTCTCTAAAGGGGCTGACTGGACCTAAACCACGGCAGGAGAATGCACCCCGAACCATAACAGAACCAGCAGAACCCTCATTTACTCCCAAGTGTTTCCTATATTCTGGCAGTTACGTCTCCTTCGAGACTCGTCGTCCTGGGTCCGTTTCAGTTGTTCTGACCCGTGACGTCGTCCTCGTTCTCTCCTCGCCGCTTGACGATCCTAATACATTATTCATGATCATTATTGTTAAAATATTCTTCTTTTTGTTTTGAGTCACTGTGGAGAAAAAGTCTTCCTGAACATAGTTGTTTAAGTACGTTGTGCTTTAAGCCGATAGGCTGATATGCCGTTGATGTCGTCGTCACGGAGATAGGAGCGTCATGCTTGATCACTGTCCACTTCCTCTCCATACCTCCAGCAATGTCAGAGAAGAGATACAATATACAGCACAGTAAATAAACAGTACAGACTCAGTCCCAATGGTGAGGGAGAGGGGGAGAGAGAGAGAGAGAGGGGGGGGGAGAGAGAGAGGTGTGGGGGGAGAGAGGAAGAGAGATGGAGAGAGAGAGAGAGAGAGAGAGGGGGAGAGAGAGAGAGAGAGGGGGAGAGAGAGAGAGAGGGGGGGGGAGAGAGAGAGGTGTGGGGGGAGAGAGGAAGAGAGAGAGAGAGAGAGAGGGGGAGAGAGAGAGAGAGAGAGAGAGAGGGGGGGGAGAGAGAGAGGTGTGGGGGGAGAGAGGAAGAGAGAGAGAGAGAGAGAGAGAGAGAGAGGGGGAGAGAGAGAGAGAGAAAGAGAGAGGGGGAGAGAGAGAGGGGGAGAGAGAGAGGGGGAGAGAGAGAGGGGGAGAGAGAAAGAGAGAGGGGGCGATAATTGAATTGAGTTTCACTCCCATAGACTCCGTAGAGCTACAAAAAATAGATGTAACTGGAGGGTAGAAGAAATCCAATTTCTGCTTCTCACCTTGTTCCTCTGCAAATAAGTTGCCACGGTGTAATTTAATCCTCTGCTTTGGGAAATTACATCATTTGGAGGGCGGAAAACAGTGACTAAATATTCTAATTCTCTGTGGGGGGGGGGAATCCATATTTCTTCTCTGGGGGGGGGGGGGGGGAATCCATATTTCTTCTCTGGGGGGGGATCCATATTTCTTCTCTGGGGGGGATCCATATTTCTTCTCTGGGGGGGAATCCATATTTCTTCTCTGGGGGGGGATCCATATTTCTTCTCTGGGGTGGGGGGGATCCATATTTCTTCTCTGGGGGGGAATCCATATTTCTTCTCTGGGGGGGGGGGGGATCCATATTTCTTCTCTGGGGGGGGGGGGGAATCCATATTTCTTCTCTGGGGGGGGGGATCCATATTTCTTCTCGGGGGGGGGGGGGGGATCCATATTTCCTCTCTGGGGGGGGGGGGGGGGGGGTCCATATTTCTTCTCTGGGGGGGGGTCCATATTTCCTCTCTGGGGGGGAATCCATATTTCTTCTCTGGGGGGGGGATCCATATTTCTTCTCTGGGGGGGGGGGGGGGGGGGTCCATATTTCTTCCCTGGGGGGGGGGGGGGGGATCCATATTTCTTCTCTGGGGGGGTGGGATCCATATTTCATGTTTTTCTTTCACACATCCTGCCGCTCTTTCCAAAACCAAAAACCCAGTTCAATAATATCCAATATTGTCATTATTAGAAGGCCTCACCAGTTTTAGATAGATGGAGGTTACCAGGCCATGAAAAACCTTTCATTGGGATTCTGTTTTTATGTTGTGATCCCATATCCCAAAAGATGAATAAATCGATAGATGGATAAATCAAAGATATCCTGCTGAATCAGAGTTTGGGCCATTGTCTTCCGTAAATCCAATAGGTGACGTCACTCCTAAGTGACTCCAGCGCTCGTCCCTCATCCTGCAGACGGAGTCGTCAACTTGTTGCTCTGTCTGACCTAAGATGGCGACGTTTGGGTTAGGATATTATTCCTGCCGTGTCTCAGAGGAACCAGAGTTTCCATCGGGCGTGCTTCTTGGAGTCGGCCTTGGCCTTGCGTTTAGGGGTGGAGGTGAAGGCCTCGGGGGGGTAAGGCAGAGAGAAGTGGGGGTCATCTAGGGGACACAGCCTCTTCATCAGGGGCTGCAGTTTGTCTTCCTGCTGTTTGAAGTCCAGCTCCACACTGTGACAGAGAGAGACATTAGTTTAACACTGCAACAGAGACACAGTGATACGATCACATTGGACTCCACACTGTGACAGAGAGACATTAGTTTAACACTGCAACAGAGACACAGTGATACGATCACATTGGACTCCACACTGTGACAGAGACACATTAGTTTAATTCTGTGACAGAGAGACATTAGTTTAATACTGTGACAGAGAGACATTAGTTTAATACTGTGACAGAGAGACATTAGTTTAATACTGTGACAGAGAGACATTAGTTTAATACTGTGACAGAGAGACATTAGTTTAATACTGTGACAGAGAGACATTAGTTTAATACTGTGACAGAGAGACATTAGTTTAATACTGTGACAGAGAGACATTAGTTTAATACTGTGACAGAGAGACATTAGTTTAATACTGTGACAGAGAGACATTAGTTTAATACTGTGACAGAGAGACATTAGTTTAATACTGTGACAGAGAGACATTAGTTTAATACTGTGACAGAGAGACATTAGTTTAATACTGTGACAGAGAGACATTAGTTTAATACTGTGACAGAGAGACATTAGTTTAATACTGTGACAGAGAGACATTAGTTTAACACTGCAACAGAGACACAGTGATACGATCACATTGGGCTCCACACTGTGACAGAGACACATTAGTTTAACACTGTGACAGAGACACATTAGTTTAACACTGTGACAGAGAGAGACATTAGTTTAACACTGTGACAGAGAGAGACATTAGTTTAACACTGTGACAGAGAGAGACATTAGTTTAATACTGTGACAGAGAGAGACATTAGTTTAACACTGCAACAGAGACACAGTGATACGATCACATTGGACTCCACACTGTGACAGAGAGACATTAGTTTAATACTGTGACAGAGAGACATTAGCTTAACACTGTGACAGAGACACATTAGTTTAACACTGTGACAGAGAGAGACATTAGTTTAACACTGTGACAGAGAGAGACATTAGTTTAACACTGCAACAGAGAGAGACATTAGTTTAATACTGTGACAGAGAGAGACATTAGTTTAACACTGCAACAGAGACACAGTGATACGATCACATTGGGCTCCACACTGTGACAGAGAGAGTAGGTTTGGATAACAACAGAGACACCATACAGTAGGTTTGGATAACAACACAGACACCATACAGTAGGTTTGGATAACAACACAGACACCATACAGTAGGTTTGGATAACAACACAGACACCATACAGTAGGTTTGGATAACAACACAGACACCATACAGTAGGTTTGGATAACAACACAGACACACCATACAGTAGGTTTGGATAACAACACAGACACCATACAGTAGGTTTGGATAACAACAGAGACACCATACAGTAGGTTTGGATAACAACACAGACACCATACAGTAGGTTTGGATAACAACACAGACACCATACAGTAGGTTTGGATAACAACACAGACACCATACAGTAGGTTTGGATAACAACACAGACACCATACAGTAGGTTTGGATAACAACACAGACACCATACAGTAGGTTTGGATAACAACACAGACACCATACAGTAGGTTTGGATAACAACACAGACACCATACAGTAGGTTTGGATAACAACACAGACACCATACAGTAGGTTTGGATAACAACACAGACACCATACAGTAGGTTTGGATAACAACACAGACACCATACAGTAGGTTTGGATAACAACAGAGACACCATACAGTAGGTTTGGATAACAACACAGACACCATACAGTAGGTTTGGATAACAACACAGACACCATACAGTAGGTTTGGATAACAACACAGACACCATACAGTAGGTTTGGATAACAACACAGACACCATACAGTAGGTTTGGATAACAACACAGACACCATACAGTAGGTTTGGATAACAACACAGACACCATACAGTAGGTTTGGATAACAACACAGACACCATACAGTAGGTTTGGATAACAACACAGACACCATACAGTAGGTTTGGATAACAACACAGACACCATACAGTAGGTTTGGATAACAACACAGACACCATACAGTAGGTTTGGATAACAACACAGACACCATACAGTAGGTTTGGATAACAACACAGACACCATACAGTAGGTTTGGATAACAACACAGACACCATACAGTAGGTTTGGATAACAACACAGACACCATACAGTAGGTTTGGATAACAACACAGACACCATACAGTAGGTTTGGATAACAACACAGACACCATACAGTAGGTTTGGATAACAACACAGACACCATACAGTAGGTTTGGATAACAACACAGACACCATACAGTAGGTTTGGATAACAACACAGACACCATACAGTAGGTTTGGATAACAACACAGACACCATACAGTAGGTTTGGACAACAACACAGACACCATACAGTAGGTTTGGATAACAACACAGACACCATACAGTAGGTTTGGATAACAACACAGACACCATACAGTAGGTTTGGATAACAACACAGACACCATACAGTAGGTTTGGATAACAACACAGACACCATACAGTAGGTTTGGATAACAACACAGACACCATACAGTAGGTTTGGATAACAACACAGACACCATACAGTAGGTTTGGACAACAACACAGACACCATACAGTAGGTTTGGATAACAACACAGACACACCATACAGTAGGTTTGGATAACAACACAGACACCATACAGTAGGTTTGGATAACAACACAGACACCATACAGTAGGTTTGGATAACAACACAGACACCATACAGTAGGTTTGGATAACAACACAGACACCATACAGTAGGTTTGGATAACAACACAGACACCATACAGTAGGTTTGGATAACAACACAGACACCATACAGTAGGTTTGGATAACACAGACACCATACAGTAGGTTTGGATAACAACACAGACACCATACAGTAGGTTTGGATAACAACACAGACACCATACAGTAGGTTTGGATAACAACACAGACACCATACAGTAGGTTTGGATAACAACACAGACACCATACAGTAGGTTTGGATAACAACACAGACACCATACAGTAGGTTTGGATAACAACACAGACACCATACAGTAGGTTTGGATAACAACACAGACACCATACAGTAGGTTTGGATAACAACACAGACACCATACAGTAGGTTTGGATAACAACACAGACACCATACAGTAGGTTTGGATAACAACACAGACACCATACAGTAGGTTTGGATAACAACACAGACACCATACAGTAGGTTTGGATAACAACACAGACACCATACAGTAGGTTTGGATAACAACACAGACACCATACAGTAGGTTTGGATACTTCCATTTCAGCAATACATCAGGACACTAGAAACTCCAACAAACGACGGTAGACTCTTCACCCTGCCTGCTGCAACGTGAGTGGCATACACACACACACACACTACGGTAGACTCTTCACCCTGCCTGCTGCAACGTGAGTGGCATACACACACACACACACTACGGTAGACTCTTCACCCTGCCTGCTGCAACGTGAGTGGCATACACACACACACACACTACGGTAGACTCTTCACCCTGCCTGCTGCAACGTGAGTGGCATACACACACACATTCCCTTCAAATGGAAACAGCAATCCGCTCACGCTGCACACTGAGTCATGTCTGCTCATGATGTATTCTCTCTGAGAGGGCTGTTTAAAACACTCCTGACTGAGTCATGTCGTGGGGTGGGGGGGGTGTCTGGTTTTATCTGGCTCAGAACAGGAGTCACGGTAGTGGAATCTCCCTCTCGTCAGTTACCGATGGGTCTGTGTCACAAATGGCACCTTGTTCCACCCATAGGGCCCTGGTGAAAAGTAGTGCACTATCATAGGGAATAGAACCCATAGGGCCCTGGTGACAAGTGTTCACTATCATAGGGTATAGGACCCATAGGGCCCTGGTGACAAGTGTTCACTATCATAGGGTATAGAACCCATAGGGCCCTGGTGAAAAGTAGTGCACTACAAAGGGTATAGAACCCATAGGGCCCTGGTGAAAAGTAGTGCACTACGTAGGGTCCTGGTGAAAAGCAGTGCACTATCATAGGGTATAGGACCCATAGGGCCCTGGTGAAAAGTAGTGCACTACATAGGGTATAGAACCCATAGGGCCCTGGTGAAAAGTAGTGCACTACATAGGAACTAGGGTGTCATTTGGAGGACACATATGTTCATGTCCACGCTGTCACATGTTCTGAATGAAACTGCATGTTCTATTCTGAATCTCAATGGACCATTAGCATTAGGGCCACATCTCAATGGAACGTTAGCATTAAGGCCACATCTCAATGGAACGTTAGCATTAGGGCCACATCTCAATGGAACGTTAGCATTAGGGCCACATCTCAATGGAATGTTAGCATTAGGGCCACATCTCAATGGAACGTTAGCATTAGGGCCACATCTCAATGGAACGTTAGCATTAGGGCCACATCTCAATGGAACGTTAGCATTAGGGCCACATCTCAATGGAACGTTAGCATTAGGGCCACATCTCAATGGAACGTTAGCATTAGGGCCACATCTCAATGGAACGTTAGCATTAGGGCCACATCTCAATGGAACGTTAGCATTAGGGCCACATCTCAATGGAACGTTAGCATTAGGGCCACATCTCAATGGAACGTTAGCATTAGGGCCACATCTCAATGGAACGTTAGCATTAGGGCCACATCTCAATGGAACGTTAGCATTAGGGCCACATCTCAATGGAACGTTAGCATTAGGGCCACATCTCAATGGAACATTAGCATTAGGGCCACATCTCAATGGAACATTAGCATTAGGGCCACATCTCAATGGACCATTAGCATTAGGGCCACATCTCAATGGAACGTTAGCATTAGGGCCACATCTCAATGGAACGTTAGCATTAGGGCCACATCTCAATGGAACATTAGCATTAGGGCCACATCTCAATGGAACGTTAGCATTAGGGCCACATCTCAATAGAACGTTAGCATTAGGGTCACATCTCAATGGAATGTTAGCTTTAGGGCCACATCTCAATGGAACAATAGCATTAGGGCCACATCTCAATGGAACATTAGCATTAGGGCCACATCTCAATGGAACAATAGCATTAGGGCCACATCTCAATGGAACATTAGCATTAGGGCCACATCTCAATGGAACGTTAGCATTAGGGCCACATCTCAATGGAACATTAGCATTAGGGCCACATCTCAATGGAACAATAGCATTAGGGCCACATCTCAATGGAACATTAGCATTAGGGCCACATCTCAATGGAACGTTAGCATTAGGGCCACATCTCAATGGAACATTAGCATTAGGGCCACATCTCAATGGACCATTAGCATTAGGGCCACATCTCAATGGAACAATAGCATTAGGGCCACATCTCAATGGAACATTAGCATTAGGGCCACATCTCAATGGAACAATAGCATTAGGGCCACATCTCAATGGAACATTAGCATTAGGGCCACATCTCAATGGAACGTTAGCATTAGGGCCACATCTCAATGGAACATTAGCATTAGGGCCACATCTCAATGGAACAATAGCATTAGGGCCACATCTCAATGGAACATTAGCATTAGGGCCACATCTCAATGGAACGTTAGCATTAGGGCCACATCTCAATGGAACATTAGCATTAGGGCCACATCTCAATGGACCATTAGCATTAGGGCCACATCTCAATGGAACGTTAGCATTAGGGCCACATCTCAATGGAACGTTAGCATTAGGGCCACATCTCAATGGAACGTTAGCATTAGGGCCACATCTCAATAGAACGTTAGCATTAGGGTCACATCTCAATGGAATGTTAGCTTTAGGGCCACATCTCAATGGAACAATAGCATTAGGGCCACATCTCAATGGAACGTTATCATTAGGGCCACATCTCAATGGAACGTTAGCATTAGGGCCACATCTCAATATAACGTTAGCATTAGGGCCACATCTCAATGGAACAATAGCATTAAGGCCACATCTCAATATAACATTAGCATTAGGGCCACATCTCTGTGGAACATTAGCATTAGAGCCACATCTCAATATAATGTTAGCTTTAGGGCCACATCTCAATATAATGTTAGCTTTAGGGCCACATCTCAGTGGAACGTTAGCATTAGGGCCACATCCCATTGAAACGTTAGCATTAGAGCCATGTGCCCTATTTGTCCTCAGGCAACGTCCTGGTTGTCCTAAGTGGCTGAAATCTACAGCATTTAGCATTTGGCACGGACTGAACAGAACACACGAGGGTTTCTGACGCTCAAGTGAGGTGTTTGGCAGCGCTGCTGTTATTGGACTCTCAGCACTTCTGTGTCGTTAGTTGAACTCAGGCCTCGATGAGGAGGAGGCGTTGTGCAGAGCAGAGCTACTATTAGTGAATTAATCATTCTGTATAGAGCCTTGTAATTATGCTCTAATTTACCCAGCCCTAGTTGTGTGTGTGTGCGTGTGTGTGTGCGTGCGTGTGTGTGTGTGTCTGTGTGTGTGTCTGTGTGTGTCTGTGTGTGTGTGTCTGTGTGTGTGTCTGTGTGTGTGTCTGTGTGTGTGTCTGTGTGTGTGTCTGTGTGTGTGTGTGTGTGTGTGTGTGTGTGTGTGTGTGTGTGTGTGTGTGTATGTACGCAGGGCCCAGGGAGATTGAAGTTAGAAGAGGGAAAATATCTCAGATAGTCTAGATGAGGGATGAGTACACCTCATTACTCTATTGGCCTCAGTGCACTACACTACTGTTACACTGCAGACCTGTGAGTTACTGTACAGTGTATTACACTACTGTTACACTGCAGACCTGTGAGTTACTGTACAGTGTATTGCACTACTGTTAAACTGCAGACCTGTGAGCTGTACAGTGTATTACACTACTGTTACACTGCAGACCTGTGAGTTACTGTACAGTGTATTACACTACTGTTACACTGCAGACCTGTGAGTTACTGTACAGTGTATTACACTACTGTTAAACTGCAGACCTGTGTGTTACTGTACAGTGTACTACACTGCAGACCTGTGAGTTACTGTACAGTGTATTACACTACTGTTACACTGCAGACCTGTGAGTTACTGTACAGTGTATTACACTACTGTTACACTGCAGACCTGTGAGTTACTGTACAGTGTATTACACTACTGTTACACTGCAGACCTGTGAGTTACTGTACAGTGTATTACACTACTGTTACACTGCAGACCTGTGAGTTACTGTACAGTGTATTACACTGCTGTTAAACTGCAGACCTGTGAGTTACTGTACAGTGTATTACACTGCTGTTAAACTGCAGACATGTGAGTTACTGTACAGTGTATTACACTACTGTTAAACTGCAGACCTGTGAGCTGTACAGTGTATTACACTACTGTTACACTGCAGACCTGTGAGTTACTGTACAGTGTATTACACTACTGTTACACTGCAGACCTGTGAGTTACTGTACAGTGTATTACACTACTGTTAAACTGCAGACCTGTGTGTTACTGTACAGTGTATTACACTACTGTTAAACTGCAGACCTGTGAGTTACTGTACAGTGTATTACACTACTGTTACACTGCAGACCTGTGAGTTACTGTACAGTGTATTACACTGCTGTTAAACTGCAGACCTGTGAGTTACTGTACAGTGTATTACACTGCTGTTAAACTGCAGACATGTGAGTTACTGTACAGTGTATTACACTGCATACCTGTGAGTTACTGTACAGTGTATTACACTACTGTTAAACTGCAGACCTGTGTTACTGTACAGTGTATTACACTACTGTTACACTGCAGACCTGTGTGTTACTGTACAGTGTATTACACTACTGTTACACTGCATACCTGTGAGTTACTGTACAGTGTATTACACTACTGTTACACTGCAGACCTGTGAGTTACTGTACAGTGTATTACACTACTGTTACACTGCAGACCTGTGAGTTACTGTACAGTGTATTACACTGCTGTTAAACTGCAGACCTGTGAGTTACTGTACAGTGTATTACACTACTGTTACACTGCAGACCTGTGAGTTACTGTACAGTGTATTACACTACTGTTACACTGCAGACCTGTGAGTTACTGTACAGTGTACTACACTACTGTTACACTGCAGACCTGTGAGTTACTGTACAGTGTATTACACTACTGTTAAACTGCAGACCTGTGAGTTACTGTACAGTGTATTACACTACTGTTACACTGCAGACCTGTGAGCTGTACAGTGTATTACACTACTGTTAAACTGCAGACCTGTGAGTTACTGTACAGTGTATTACACTACTGTTACACTGCAGACCTGTGAGTTACTGTACAGTGTATTACACTGCAGACCTGTGAGTTACTGTACAGTGTATTACACTACTGTTAAACTGCAGACCTGTGAGTTACTGTACAGTGTATTAGGAAAGTATTCAGACCCTTTTCCGCATTTTGTTTCATTACAGCCTTATTCTAAAATGTATTGAATTAAACATTTTCCTCATCAATCTACACACAATACCCCATAATGACAAAGAGACATCAGGTTTTTAAAAAACAGAAATATCTTATTTACATAAGTATTCAGACCCTTTGCTATGAGACTCTAAACTGATCTCAGGTGCATCCTGTTTCCATTGATCATCCATGAGATGTTTCTACAACTTGATTGGAGTCCACCTGTGATTAATTCAATTGATTGGACATGATTTGGAAAGTCACACACCTGTCTATATAAGGACCTACAGTTGACAGTGCATGTCAGAGCAAAAACCAAGCCATGAGGTCGAAGGAATTGTCCGTAGAGCACCGAGACAGGATTGTGTCGAGGAACAGATCTGGGGAAGGGTACCAACACAAGAACACAGTGGCCTCCATCATTCTTTAATAGAGGACGTTTGGAACCACCAAGACTCTTCCTAGCGCTGGCCGCCCGGACAAACTGAGCAATCGTAACCCAGTGGTCTGTGGAGATGGGAGAACCTTCCAGAAGGACAACCGTCTCTGCAGCACTCCACCAATCAGACCTTCATGGTAGAGTGGTCATACAGCAGCCACTCCTCATTGAAAGACACATGACGATAGTGATCAGCTATCTCTCACTGTGTAGAAGAGTGCTTTATGGCCCGTTGTCAGGGGAACAGAGAGATCTATTCTGATTTATCCCAACACCTCCGGACAACACAGTGTGTCTCTTACTTCTATCACTTCGTCTTTCCTAGTTGTCTTTTTAGTATTTTTTAAAATATTTTTCTCCCTCATCTTCCCTCGTGTCCCAACAGCCCAGCTGAGGTCCATGACATCTTCCTGTCTGAGAGGTTAAAGGTGACCTTACAACCACCTTGAGGGCTTAACATGTTATCATGTTTAATACATAGGTCCCGTGTGCATGACCTGCATGGCCCCCGGCTCTCTCCCGAGTCCGCAACAGTATCAGTGTTTAGGTGGTGTTCCCTGACACACACACACACACACACACACACACACACACACACACACACACAGACACAGACACAGACACACAGACACACAGACACACAGACACACAGACACACAGACACACAGACACACAGACACACAGACACACAGACACACAGACACACAGACACACAGACACACAGACACACAGACACACAGACACACAGACACAGAGACACAGACACAGACACAGACACAGACACAGACACAGACACAGACACAGACACAGACACAGACACAGACACACACACACACACACACACACACAGAGAGAGACGCACACTCTCACTCCCACACACAGTTATCATTATCAGCCATATGCCTTGCCAGTCCATCAGAATAAAAATCGCACAAAAGAAGTCAAGACTCTCAGCCTTTTTAGGGGAATTGAGAGCTGGGAAACATGCGCTCTACTCCACCCTGTAAAACCAATTTCAGGCTCAGACTCATTAGCAAAGGGACACAGTGAAAAGATAATCATCTCTTTGAAAAATATTCTAAAGGACTTTAATGAAAGATTCATTATTCTCTCTCTCTGTTCTCTCTATTCTGCCCAGGGAGCTCAGGCATGCATTTATCCTGCCTCACCCCCTCCCTCCCTCCCTCCCTCCCTCCCTGCCTCCCTCCCTCCCTCCCTGCCTCCCTCCTTCCCTCCCTGCCTCCCTCCCTCCCTCCCTCCCTGCCTCCCTCCCTCCCTCCCTCCCTGCCTCCCTCCCTCCCTCCCTCCCTGCCTCCCTCCCTGCCTCCCAGCCTCCCTCCCTCCCTCCCTGCCTCCCTCCCTCCCTGCCTCATTGCCTCCCTCCCTCCCTCCCTCCCTCCCTGCCTCCCTCCCTCCCTCCCTCCCTGCCTCCCTCCCTCCCTCCCAGCCTCCCTCCCTCCCTCCCAGCCTCCCTCCCTCCCTGCCTCCCTGCCTCCCTGCCTCCCTCCCTCCCTGCCTCCCAGCCTCCCTCCCTCCCTGCCTCCCTGCCTCCCTCCCTCCCTGCCTCCCTCCCTCCCTGCCTCCCTGCCTCCCCCCCTCACTCCCCCCCCTCCCTCCCTGCCTCCCTCCCTCCCTGCCTCCCTCCCACCCTCCCTGCCTCCCTGCCTCCCTCCCTCCCTCCCTCCCTGCCTCCCCCCCTCACTCCCCCCCTCCCTCCCTGCCTCCCTCCCTCCCTGCCTCCCTCCCACCCTCCCTGCCTCCCTGCCTCCCCCCCCCCCCTCCCCCCCCCCTCCCTCCCTCTCTCCCTCCCTCCCTGCCTCCCTCTCTCCCTCCCTCCCTCCCTGCCTCCCTGCCTCCCTCCCTCCCTGCCTCCCTCCCTCCCTGCCTCCCTGCCTCCCCCCCTCACTCCCCCCCTCCCTCCCTGCCTCCCTCCCTCCCTGCCTCCCTCCCACCCTCCCTCCCTCCCTGTCTCCCTCCCTGCCTCCCTCCCTGTCCTGGTTACATTTGTCCCCTTCTTTCCTGTCCCACTTCCATCCATTCACCGGTCCTACACCCAAGTATGACTTCCGTATCTATAGCAACCGGCTCTCACCACAGTCAAAACTCCTGCTGCTATCTCTTCCTGTACTCTGGAAAGCATCATTAAACTACTACATCTATCTCTATCTCTCGCTCTGTCTCTCCCCCTCCCCTCTGTCTCTCTCTCTCTCTCTCTATCCATTTCTCTCCCTCCCCCTGTAAAGAAGTCTGTTCCATGTGCTATAATATTTGTTTTATGTTTAATCTGGAATGTCACTGTGGGCGGCTGTGGTTTTCCCTTTACTGGCGGATAACTGGCCTGGCAGATAACGGGCCTGGCAGATAACGGGCCTGGCAGATAACGGGCCTGCAGATAACGGGCCTGGCAGATAACGGGCCTGGCAGAACTGGACTGGCAGATAACGGGCCTGGCAGATAACGGGCCTGGCAGAACTGGACTGGCAGATAACGGGCCTGGCAGAACTGGACTGGCAGATAACGGGCCTGGCAGAACTGGACTGGCAGATAACGGGCCTGGCAGATAACGGGCCTGGCAGATAACGGGCCTGGCAGATAACGGGCCTGGCAGATAACGGGCCTGGCAGAACTGGACTGGCAGATAACGGGCCTGGCAGATAACGGGCCTGGCAGAACTGGACTGGCAGATAACGGGCCTGGCAGAACTGGACTGGCAGATAACGGGCCTGGCAGAACTGGACTGGCAGATAACGGGCCTGGCAGAACTGGACTGGCAGATAACGGGCCTGGCAGATAACGGGCCTGGCAGATAACGGGCCTGGCAGATAACTGGACTGGCAGATAACGGGCCTGGCAGAACTGGACTGGCAGATAACGGGCCTGGCAGATAACGGGCCTGGCAGATAACGGGCCTGGCAGATAACGGGCCTGGCAGATAGCGGGCCTGGCAGATAGCGGGCCTGGCAGATAGCGGGCCTGGCAGATAACGGGCCTGGCTTCTGTCTGAAGTAACAGGGCTTCTGTCTGAAGTAACAGGGCTTTAGTCTGAAGTAACAGGGCTTTAGTCTGAAGTAACAGGGCTTTAGTCTGAAGTAACAGGGCTTTAGTCTGAAGTAACAGGGCTTTAGTCTGAAGTAACAGGGCTTTAGTCTGAAGTAACAGGGCTTTAGTCTGAAGTAACAGGGCTTTAGTATGAAGTAACAGGGCTTCTGTCTGAAGTAACAGGGCTTAAGTCTGAAGTAACAGGGCTTAAGTCTGAAGTAACAGGGCTTTAGTCTGAAGTAACAGGGCTTTAGTCTGAAGTAACAGTGCTTTAGTCTGAAGTAACAGGGCTTTAGTCTGAAGTAACAGGGCTTCTGTCTGAAGTAACCGGGCTTCTGTCTGAAGTAACAGGGCTTCTGTCTGAAGTAACAGGGCTTTAGTATGAAGTAACAGGGCTTCTGTCTAAAGTAACATGGCTTTAGTCTGAAGTAACAGGGCTTCTGTCTAAAGTAACAGGGCTTCTGTCTAAAGTAACATGGCTTTAGTCTGAAGTAACAGGGCTTTAGTCTGAAGTAACAGGGCTTAAGTCTGAAGCAACAGGGCTTTAGTCTGAAGTAACAGGGCTTCTGTCTGAAGTAACAGGGCTTCTGTCTGAAGTAACAGGGCTTTAGTCTGAAGTAACAGGGCTTTAGTCTGAAGTAACAGGGCTTAAGTCTGAAGCAACAGGGCTTTAGTCTGAAGCAACAGGGCTTTAGTCTGAAGTAACAGGGCTTTAGTCTGAAGTAACAGGGCTTTAGTCTGAAGTAACAGGGCTTTAGTCTGAAGTAACAGGGCTTTAGTCTGAAGTAACAGGGCTTTAGTCTGAAGTAACAGGGCTTTAGTCTGAAGTAACTAGTCTGTTCTCTCAATCAGAAGCACTTCCATGTATCAGTTTCTCTGATCAACAGTCAGAGCTGATGTCATTGCAGAGTGAATAACAGGAGATTACAGGGTTTCTGGATGAGCAACAAGCGCTGTGGTTTAAAACGGTTGGTCTTAAAATACATGGAATGCTTTTCAAATCCTCTTTCATGCCATCCTCGGTCTTTATATGCCATTTTAACATTTTCTCTCAACCCCCCTCAGTCTCAATCGCTCTCTTTTCCCCTCTCTCTCTCTCTCTCCCTCGCTCTCCCTCAATCTCTCTCTCTCTCTCTCTCGCTCTCTCTCTCTCTCTCTCTCTCTCTCTCTCTCTCTCGCTCTCTCTCGCTCTCGCTCCCTCGCTCTCTCGCTCTCGCTCCCTCAATCTCTCTCTCTCGCTCTCTCAATCTCTCTCTCGCTCTCTATCCCTCAATCTCTCTCACTCGCTCTCTCTCCCTCAATCTCTCTCGCTCTCTCTCCCTCAATCTCTCTCTCGCTCTCTCTCCCTCAATCTCTCTCTTGCTCTCTCTCCCTCAATCTCTCTCTCTCTCCCTCAATCTCTCTCTCGCTCTCTCTCCCTCAATCTCTCTCTTGCTCTCTCTCCCTCAATCTCTCTCTCGCTTTCTCTCTCTCTCTCTCTCTCTCTCTCTCTCTCTCTCTCTCTCTCTCTCTCTCTCTCGCTCGCTCATTCTCTCTCTCGCTCGCTCATTCTCTCTCTCGCTCGCTCATTCTCTCTCTCGCTCGCTCATTCTCTCTCGCTCGCTCATTCTCTCTCTCGCTCGCTCATTCTCTCTCTCGCTCGCTCTTTCTCTCTCTCTCTCTCTCTCTCTCGCTCGCTCATTCTCTCTCTCGCTCGCTCTTTCTCTCTCTCGCTCGCTCATTCTCTCTCTCTCTCTCTCGCTCGCTCGCTCAATCTTTATCTCTCTCTCTCTCTCTCTCTCTCCCTCTCTCCCTCAGTCTTGTTCTCTCTCTCTCTCTCTCTCTCTCTCTCTGTCTCTCTCTCTCTCTCCCTCAGTCTCTGTCTCTCTCTCTGTCTCCCTCAGTCTTGTTCTCTCTCTCTCTCTCTCTCTCTCTGTCTCTCTCTCTCTCTCTCTCTCTCTCTCTCTCTCTCCCTCAGTCTCAGTCTCTCTCTCTCTCCTCTCTGGGATCTGGCAGAATCTGGATCTCTGGATCTATGTTGTAACAGCAACATGAAGTGTGTTCTGTTACATGGTCCATAAACACTGAGTGGACAAAACATTAGGAAAACCTTCCTAGTATTGAGTTGCACCCTCTTTTTCCCTCAGGGAATGGACTCTACACGGTGTCGAAAGCATTCCTCAGGGAATGGACTCTACACGGTGTCGAAACACCCCCTAATTAATCAGGCAAGGACTCTACACGGTGTCGAAAGCGTTCCACAGGGAATGGACTCGACACGGTGTCGAAAGCGTTCCTCAGGGAATGGACTCTACACGGTGTCGAAAGCGTTCCTCAGGGAATGGACTCTACACGGTGTCGAAAGCGTTCCTCAGGGAATGGACTCTACACGGTGTCGAAAGCGTTCCTCAGGGAATGGACTCTACACGGTGTCGAAAGCGTTCCTCAGGGAATGGACTCTACACGGTGTCGAAAGCATTCCACAGGGAATGGACTCGACACGGTGTCGAAAGCGTTCCTCAGGGAATGGACTCTACACGGTGTCGAAAGCATTCCACAGGGAATGGACTCTACACGGTGTCGAAAGCGTTCCTCAGGGAATGGACTCTACACGGTGTCGAAAGCATTCCACAGGGAATGGACTCTACACGGTGTCGAAAGCGTTCCACAGGGAATGGACTCGACACGGTGTCGAAAGCGTTCCTCAGGGAATGGACTCTACACGGTGTCGAAAGCATTCCACAGGGAATGGACTCTACACGGTGTCGAAAGCGTTCCTCAGGGAATGGACTCTACACGGTGTCGAAAGTGTTCCACAGGGAATGGACTCTACACGGTGTCGAAAGCATTCCACAGGGACGCTGGCCCATGTCGACTCCAACGCTTCCCCTCAAGTTGACTGGATGTCCTTTTGGGTGGTGGACCATTCTTGATACACACAGGAAACTGTTGAGTGAAAAACCCAGCAGCATTGCAGTTCTTGACTCAAACCGGTGTGCCTGGCCACCTACTACCACACCCTCGTTCAAAGGCACTTAAATCTTTTGTCTTTCCCATTTACCCTCTGAATTACACACAGACACAATCCATGTCTCAAGGCTTAGAAATCCTTCTTTAACCCGTCCCCTCTCCTTCATCTACACGGATTGAAGAGGATTTAACAGGTGACCTCAATAAGGGATCATAGCTTTTCACCTGGATTCACCTGGTCAGTCTGTCATTGAAAGAGCAGGTGTTCCTAATGTTTTGTCTAGTCAGGGATACTAGATAATTGCTTTTGTTCCTGGCGTATTTGATGATAGTGGTCTGTGTCCCAAATGTCACTCATATTGCCTTCACAGTGTGCACTACTTCTGACCTCCTATGGGCCCTGGTCAAAAGTAGTGCACTGCATAGGGTGTATGGTGCCATTTGTGACGTGGAGGGTACAGAGAAGGGTTGGATCCATAATGCAGGGCATTAACGTGATGTACGGCCTTGTGTTCCTGGCAGGACTAGTCTGCTCACTAAAAACTACACTGAACAAAAATAGACGCAGCATCCAATCATTTCAAAGAGTTTACTGAGGCCACGGAAGAACTGGGACATTTTCAGCTTCCAGGAATTGTGCAAGGATCTTTGTGACATGGGGTCGTGCATTATCATGCTGAGACATGAGGCTGTGCATTATCATGCTGAGACATGAGGCTGTGCATTATCATGCTGAGACATGAGGCTGTGCATTATCATGCTGAGACATGAGGCTGTGCATTATCATGCTGAGACATGAGGCTGTGCATTATCATGCTGAGACATGAGGCTGTGCATTATCATGCTGAGACATGAGGCTGTGCATTATCATGCTGAGACATGAGGATGTGCATTATCATGCTGAGACATGAGGATGTGCATTATCATGCTGAGACATGAGGCTGTGCATTATCATGCTGAGACATGAGGCTGTGCATTATCATGCTGAGACATGAGGCTGTGCATTATCATGCTGAGACATGAGGATGTGCATTATCATGCTGAGACATGAGGATGTGCATTATCATGCTGAGACATGAGGATGTGCATTATCATGCTGAGACATGAGGCTGTGCATTATCATGCTGAGACATGAGGCTGTGCATTATCATGCTGAGACATGAGGATGTGCATTATCATGCTGAGACATGAGGCTGTGCATTATCATGCTGAGACATGAGGATGTGCATTATCATGCTGAGACATGAGGCTGTGCATTATCATGCTGAAACATGAGGCTGTGCATTATCATGCTGAAACATGAGGCTGTGCATTATCATGCTGAGACATGAGGATGTGCATTATCATGCTGAGACATGAGGATGTGCATTATCATGCTGAGACATGGGGATGTGCATTATCATGCTGAGACATGAGGATGTGCATTATCATGCTGAGACATGAGGATGTGCATTATCATGCTGAGACATGAGGATGTGCATTATCCTGCTGAGGCATGAGGCTGTGCATTATCATGCTGAGACATGAGGCTGTGCATTATCATGCTGAGACATGAGGCTGTGCATTATCATGCTGAGACATGGGGCTGTGCATTATCATGTTGGGACATGGGGCTGTGCATTATCATGCTGAGACATGAGGATGTGCATTATCATGCTGAGACATGAGGATGTGCATTATCATGCTGAACCATGATGCTGTGCATTATCATGCTGAGACATGAGGATGTGCATTATCATGCTGAGACATGAGGCTGTGCATTATCATGCTGAGACATGAGGATGTGCATTATCATGCTGAACCATGATGCCGTGCATTATCATGCTGAGACATGAGGATGTGCATTATCATGCTGAGACATGAGGCTGGGCATTATCATGCTGCGACGTGAGGCTGTGCATTATCATGCTGAAACATGAGGTCGTGCATTATCATGCTGAGACATGAGGATGTGCATTATCATGCTGAGACACGAGGCTGTGCATTATCATGCTGAGACATGAGGCTGTGCATTATCATGCTGAAACATGAGGCTGTGCATTATCATGCTGAGACATGAGGCTGTGCATTATCATGCTGATACATGAGGCTGTGCATTATCATGCTGAGACATGAGGCTGTGCATTATCATGCTGAGACATGAGGTGATGGTGGTGAATGAACGGCATGACAAACGGGCCTCGGGATCTCATCACAGTATCTCTGTGTATATCAAATGGCCATCGATAAAATGCAATTGTGTTCGTTGTCCGTAACTTGTACCTGCCCATACCATAACCCCACCTCCACCATGGAGCTCTGCTCTCCCACATGTCGCCATACACAGACGAATGAAGGATTCATCCTCCCATACTGCCCTTCCTGGCCGTTTACACACACACACTCACACATAAACACACAGACATTTGCATAGACAAGCATATATATATATATATATCTGCTCCTCAACTTCCTCATTCTGTCTGTGACTACAATATGTATCTACTCCTTAACTTCCTCATTCTGTCTGTGACTACAGTATGTATCTACTCCTTAACTTCCTCATTCTGTCTGTGACTACAGTATGTATCTACTCCTTAACTTCCTCATTCTGTCTGTGACTACAGTATGTATCTGTTCCTTAACTTCCTCATTCTGTCTGTGACTGCAGTATGTATCTACTCCTTAACTTCCTCATTCTGTCTATGACTACAGTATGTACCTACTCCTTAACTTCCTCATTCTGTCTGTGACTACAGTATGTATCTACTCCTTAACTTCCTCATTCTGTCTGTGACTACAGTATGTATCTGTTCCTTAACTTCCTCATTCTGTCTGTGACTACAGTATGTATCTACTCCTTAACTTCCTCATTCTGTCTGTGACTACAGTATGTATCTGCTCCTTAACTTCCTCATTCTGTCTGTGACTACAGTATGTATCTGCTCCTTAACTTCCTGTTTCTGTCTGTGACTACAGTATGTATCTACTCCTTAACTTCCTCATTCTGTCTGTGACTACAGTATGTATCTACTCCTTAACTTCCTGTTTCTGTCTGTGACTACAGTATGTATCTACTCCTTAACTTCCTCATTCTGTCTGTGACTACAGTATGTATCTACTCCTTAACTTCCTCATTCTGTCTGTGACTACAGTATGTATCTACTCCTTAACTTCCTCATTATGTCTGTGACTACAGTATGTATCTACTCCTTAACTTCCTCATTCTGTCTGTGACTACAGTATGTATCTGCTCCTTAACTTCCTCATTTTGTCTGTGACTACAGTATGTATCTACTCCTTAACATCCTCATTCTGTCTGTGACTACAGTATGTATCTGCTCCTTAACTTCCTCATTCTGTCTGTGACTACAGTATGTATCTGCTCCTCAACTTCCTCATTCTGTCTGTGACTACAGTATGCATCTACTCCTTAACTTCCTCATTCTGTCTGTGACTACAGTATGTATCTACTCCTTAACTTCCTCATTCTGTCTGTGACTACAGTATGTATCTGCTCCTTAACTTCCTCATTCTGTCTGTGACTACAGTATGTATCTACTCCTTAACATCCTCATTCTGTCTGTGACTACAGTATGTATCTGCTCCTTAACTTCCTCATTCTGTCTGTGACTACAGTATGTATCTGCTCCTCAACTTCCTCATTCTGTCTGTGACTACAGTATGCATCTACTCCTTAACTTCCTCATTCTGTCTGTGACTACAGTATGCATCTACTCCTTAACTTCCTCATTCTGTCTGTGACTACAGTATGTATCTACTCCTTAACTTCCTCATTCTGTCTGTGACTACAGTATGTATCTGTTCCTTAACTTCCTCATTCTGTCTGTGACTACAGTATGTATCTACTCCTTAACTTCCTCATTCTGTCTGTGACTACAGTATGTATCTGTTCCTTAACTTCCTCATTCTGTCTGTGACTACAGTATGTATCTACTCCTTAACTTCCTCATTCTGTCTGTGACTACAGTATGTATCTGTTCCTTAACTTCCTCATTCTGTCTGTGACTACAATATGTACCTACTCCTTAACTTCCTCATTCTGTCTGTGACTACAGTATGTATCTACTCCTTAACTTCCTCATTCTGTCTGTGACTACAGTATGTATCTGCTCCTTAACTTCCTCATTCTGTCTGTGACTACAGTATGTATCTACTCCTTAACTTCCTCATTCTGTCTGTGACTGCAGTATGTATCTACTCCTTAACTTCCTCATTCTGTCTATGACTACAGTATGTACCTACTCCTTAACTTCCTCATTCTGTCTGTGACTACAGTATGTATCTACTCCTTAACTTCCTCATTCTGTCTGTGACTACAATATGTATCTACTCCTTAACTTCCTCATTCTGTCTGTGACTACAGTATGTATCTACTCCTTAACTTCCTCATTCTGTCTGTGACTACAGTATGTGTCTCTATTTAAAAAAAAAAATGTCACCTTTATTTAGGCCAGTTGAGAACAAGTTCTCATTTACAACTGCGACCTGGCCAAGATAAAGCAGTTCGACACAAACAACAATGCAGAGTTACACATAAACAGACATGCCGTCAATTACACAATATCAACAAATCTATATACAGTGTGTGCAAATGTAGAAGAGTAGGGAGGTAGGCAATACATAGGCCATAGAGGTGAAATAATTACAATGTAGCATTAACACTGGAGTGATAGATGTGGAGATTATGATGTGCAAGTAGTGATACTGGGGTGCAAAAGAGCAAGAGGATAAATAACAATATGGGGATGAGGTAGTTGGCTGTGCTATTTACAGATGGGCTATGTACAGATACAGTGATCGGTAAGCTGCTCTGACAGCTGATGCTTAAAGTTAATGAGGGAGATATAACTCTCCAGCTTCAGTGATTTTTGCAATTCGTTCCAGTCATTGGCAGTAGAGAACTGGAAGGAAAGGCGGCCAAAGCAGGTGTTGGCTTTGGGGATGACCAGTGCAATATACCGCGTGCTACGGGCGGGTGTTGCTATGGTGACCAGTGACCTGAGATAAGGTGGGGCTTTACCTAGCAAAGACTTATAGATGACCTGGGGCCAGTGGGTTTAGCGACGAATATGTAGCAAGGGCCAGCCAACGAGAGCATATAGGTCGCAATGGTGGGTAGTATATGGGGCTTTGGTGGCAAAACAGATGGCACTGTGATAGACTACATCCAGTTTGCTCAGTAGAGTGTTGGAGGCTATTTTGTAGATGACATCGCCGAAGTCGAGGATTGGTAGGATGGTCAGTTTTACAAGGTTATGTTTGGCAGCATGAGTGAAGGATGCTTTGGTGCGGAATAGGAAGCTGATTCTAGATTTGATTTTGGATTGGATATGCTTAATGTGAGTCTGGAAGGAGAGTTTACAGTCTAACCAGACACCTAGGTATTCTAGGTCGGAACCGTCCAGAGAAGTGATGCTAGTCGGGCGGGCGGGTGGGTGCTTGGCAGCGATCGGTTGAAAGGATGCATTTCATTTTACGAGCATTTAAAAGCAGTTGGAGGCCACGGAAGGAGAGGTGTATGGCATTGAAGCTCGTTTGGAGGTTTGTTAACACCGTGTCCAAAGAAGGGCGTCGTCTGCGTAGAGGTGGATCAGAGAATCACCAGCAGCAAGAGCGACGTCATTGATGTATACAGAGAAAAAAGTCGCCCCGAGAATTGAACCATGTGGCACCCCCATAGAAACTGCCAGAGGTCCGGACAACAGGCCCTCCGATTTGACACACTGAACTCTATCAGAGAAGTAGTTGGTGAACCAGGCGAGGCAGTCATTTGAGAAACCAAGGCTGTTGAGTCTGCCGATTTAGAATGTGGTGATTGACAGTCGAAAGCCTTGGCCAGGTCGATGAAGACGGCTGCACAGTAATGTCTCTTATCGATGGCGGTTATGATATCGTTTAGGACCTTGAGCGGTGCTGAGGTGCACCCGTGACCAGCTCTGAAACCAGATTGCATAGCGGAGAAGGTATGGTGGGATTCGAAATGGTCGGTGATCTGTTTGTTAACTTGGCTTTTGAAGACCTTGGAAAGGCAGGTAGAATAGATATAGGTCTGTAGCAGTTTGGGTCTAGAGTGTCTCCCCCTTTGAAGAGGGGGATGACTGCGGCAGCTTTCCAATCTTTGGGAATCTCAGACGACACGAAAGAGAGGTTGAACAGGCTAGTAATAGGGGTTGAAACAATTTTGGCGGATCATTTTAGAAAGAGAGGGTCCAGATTGTCTAGCCCAGCTGATTTGTAGGGGTCCAGATTTTGCAGCTTTTTCAGAACATCAGCTGTCTGGATTTGGGTGAAGGAGAAGTGGGGGAGGCTTGGGCAAGTTGCTGCAGGGGGTGCAGAGCTGTTGGTTGGGGTAGCCAGGTGGAAAGCATTGCTAGCTCTAGAAAAATGCTTATTGAAATGATCGATTATCGTAGATTTATCGGTGGTGACAGTGTTTCCTAGCCTCGGGGCATTTGGCAGCTGGGAGGAGGTGCTCTTATTCTCCATGGACTTTAGTGTCCCAAAACTTTTTGGAATTGGTGCTACAGGATGCACATTTCTGTTTGAAAAAGCTAGCCTTAGCTTTCCTAACTGCCTGTGTATATTTGTTCCCAACTTCCCTGAAAAGTTGCATATGGCGGGGGCTGTTCGATGCTAATGTGACTATGATGAGGTGTGGGCGTTACCCAGACATACAGAACCACTCACATTACCCAGACAGGCAGACGGTGGAAGGATATTGATATTCCATGATGTACTGTTTGTTCCATCACATCCACAGCACAGCTCCTATATATCCCAGGGAAATGGCTTTCATGGAGATCTATTTGAATTAGATTGTGTTTTAATCCCTTCTCCGTGTCAATGGGGACGGCTAGGTTTCATTGTCAATGTTCCCATCCTCTGAATGCACCGTGACTGGTCCAAATGGGGACCTATATGTCTCTGGTCTAAAGTAGTGAACCATGACTGGTCCAAATGGGACCTATATGTCTCTGGTCTAAAGTAGTGAACCGTGACTGGTCCAAATGGGGACCTATATGTCTCTGGTCTATAGTAGTGAACCATGACTGGTCCAAATGGGACCTATATGTCTCTGGTCTAAGTTAATAAACCATGACTGGCCCAAATGGGGACCTATATGACTCTGGTCTGAAGTGGTACATTATATAGGGATTCATTGTGTAACCTTTAACAGGGGGTCAATGCTTTCTCTTTTCCAGATGAGCCCTGTGTATTAGGGTCAGTTCCATCCTGCCTCCATTCAAAGCCATGTCAATGTCTCTTGCTGAAAAGCGTTTTATCAGGTTGACATGCTGCCGCCATTGGACAAGGTTTGCCAGAGACACAAACCACCTATTTAAACCACATAACCAATATTCAAATCAAATTGTATTAGTCACATACACCGAATACAACAGGTGTAGACCGTACAGTGAAATGCTGAATAGAACAGGTCTAGACCGTACAGTGAAATGCTGAATACAACAGGTGTAGACCGTACAGTGAAATGCTGAATACAACAGGTGTAGACCGTACAGTGAAATGCTGAATAGAACAGGTCTAGACCGTACAGTGAAATGCTGAATACAACAGGTGTAGTAGACCTTACAGTGAAATGCTGAATACAACAGGTGTAGACCGTACAGTGAAATGCTGAATACAACAGGTGTAGACCGTACAGTGAAATGCTGAATACAACAGGTGTAGACCGTACAGTGAAATGCTGAATACAACAGGTGTAGACCGTACAGTGAAATGCTGAATACAACAGGTGTAGTAGACCTTACAGTGAAATGCTGAATACAACAGGTGTAGTAGACCTTACAGTGAAATGCTGAATACAACAGGTGTAGTAGACCTTACAGTGAAATGCTGAATACAACAGGTGTAGTAGACCTCACAGTGAAATGCTGAATACAACAGGTGTAGTAGACCTTACAGTGAAATGCTGAATACAACAGGTGTAGTAGACCTTACAGTGAAATGCTGAATACAACAGGTGTAGACCGTACAGTGAAATGCTTTACTTACAAGCCCCTAACCAACAATGCAGTTAAAAGAATATGAATAAGATTTTAAAGTAACAAGTAATTAAAGAGCAGCAGTAAAATAACAATAGCGAGGCTATATACAGGGGGCACCGGTTAGTCGAGGTAATATGTACATGTAGGTAGAGTTATTAAAGTTACTCTGTATAGATAATTAACAGAGAGTAGCAGCAGCTTGGGGGCGGATGGGGCAATGCAAATAGTCTGGGTAGCCGTTTGACTAGATGTTCAGGAGTCATATGGCTTGTGGGTAGAAGCTGTTTGGACCTATACTCTACAGTAGACCCTAGACTAGCAGGGCTGGTATGATACTATACTGTGTGTCTCTACAGTAGACACTAGGATAGATAACCAACCAAGTCTCTCTCTCTCCCGGGGCCGGCAGGAGGTCACATGGCTTCAGCAGAAGGGGCAGATTAATTTATGACTAATCTCGTGCCTAAATCATAGGCCTGTCCCCGGCTTCTCCTCTCGCCCCAACCCTTGTCCTTGCTCTCTCCTTGACCCAACCCTCTCCTCTCCTCTCTGCATCGTCCCCAGGCTATAAAAAGGACTATCCTCACTGCTGCTCCCGCTCTCTTAAATCCATGACTGGGCAGTTTCCTCTGCTCTTCTATCACGTTATAATCAGGATGTAGAGAGTCTCTGTTTAACCGCTGATGTCCCCCTCTAGTCCTGTCATTTAGTCCTCTCTTAAATCCATGACTGGGCAGTTTCCTCTGCTCTTCTATCACGTTATAATCAGGAGGTAGAGAGTCTCTGTTTAACCCCTAATGTCATCCTCCAGTCCTGTCATTTAGTCTGGTCTTACAGTTGAACAGTCCACATTACAGTAGTCTACAATATCTTTCTCAGCCACACATCAAAGTGAATAGAATGTAGTCCTTTCTGTAAAGACCTCTTTATATCTGACCAGAGTCTGATCCACTAGATGGAGAGGGTGTAGTCTGATTTAAATGCTACTTGAGACGGTGTAGTCTGGTTTAAAGGATACTTCAGACGGTGTAGTCTGGTTTAAAGGATACTTCAGACGGTGTAGTCTGATTTAAAGGATACTTCAGACGGTGTAGTCTGGTTTAAAGGATACTTCAGACGGTGTCCCCTGGATGTGGAGGGGTGGACATGGAGTTGTCCCCTGGATGTGAGGGGGGGGGGGGGGCATGGAGTTGTCCCCTGGATGTGGGGGGGTGGACTACGTGTCCATAACAGACAGAAGATCCTCTAGAAGTGTTTGATGACTCCAGGCACAGGAACTGTGTCTGTTGTGTCAGTTAAGGAGGTGTGTCATGTCAACCTTACAACAACAGCTGGAAACTCAAGCGAACCCCTTTAGTATAAGAGTGTGCAGTCAGTCCATGTGGTGATGTCACCAGTTTGTGTGTGGACTGTCACCGGTCCGTGTGTGGACTGTCACCGGTCCGTGTGTGGACTGTCACCGGTCTGTGTGTGGACTGTCACCGGTCTGTGTGTGGAGACTGTCACCGATCTGTGTGTGGACAGTCACCGGTCTGTGTGTGGACTGTCACCAGTCTGTGTGTGGAGACTGTCACCGATCTGTGTGTGGAGACTGTCACCGATCTGTGTGTGGACAGTCACCGGTCTGTGTGTGGACTGTCACCGGTCTGTGTGTGTGGACTGTCACCGGTCTGTGTGTGGACAGTCACCAGTCTGTGTGTGGGGACTGTCACCGGTCTGTGTGTGGAGACTGTCACCGGTCTGTGTGTGGGGACTGTCACCGGTCTGTGTGTGGGGACTGTCACCAGTCTGTGTGTGGGGACTGTCACCAGTCTGTGTGTGGGGACTGTCACCAGTCTGTGTGTGGGGACTGTCACCAGTCTGTGTGTGGGGACTGTCACCAGTCTGTGTGTGGGGACTGTCACCAGTCTGTGTGTGGGGACAGTCACCAGTCTGTGTGTGGGGACAGTCACCAGTCTGTGTGTGGGGACAGTCACCAGTCTGTGTGTGGGGACAGTCACCAGTCTGTGTGTGGGAACAGTCACCCTTCCCTGTCTCCTCAGTCGTTCAGTGCCTGTCCTGTAGACCCCCGGGGATACAGGATAACCAACAGATTAGACGACCAACAGAGTAGACGACCAACAGAGTAGACGACCAACAGAGTAGACGGCCAACAGAGTAGACGGCCAACAGAGTAGACGCCCAACAGAGTAGACGCCCAACAGAGTAGACGCCCAACAGAGTAGACGGCCCAACAGAGTAGACGGCCCAACAGAGTAGACGGCCCAACAGAGTAGACGGCCCAACAGAGTAGACGGCCCAACAGAGTAGACGGCCCAACAGAGTAGACGGCCCAACAGAGTAGACGGCCCAACAGAGTAGACGGCCCAACAGAGTAGACGGCCCAACAGAGTAGACGGCCCAACAGAGTAGACGGCCCAACAGAGTAGACGGCCCAACAGAGTAGACGGCCCAACAGAGTAGACGGCCCAACAGAGTAGACGGCCCAACAGAGTAGACGGCCCAACAGAGTAGACGGCCCAACAGAGTAGACGGCCCAACAGAGTAGACGGCCCAACAGAGTAGACGGCCCAACAGAGTAGACGGCCCAACAGAGTAGACGGCCCAACAGAGTAGACGGCCCAACAGAGTAGACGGCCCAACAGAGTAGACGGCCCAACAGAGTAGACGGCCCAACAGAGTAGACGGCCCAACAGAGTAGACGGCCCAACAGAGTAGACGGCCCAACAGAGTAGACGGCCAACAGAGTAGACGGCCAACAGACTAGCCAGTGATCTTTAAACGTCCAGCTGGTTTTATCTCTTTATCAAATCATTTCTGGGTAACAATGAAGTACCTTACTGGGATTATCTTCAATTAAAATGGTCAAACAAAGAAATAAATAGCTTCTTAGCAAAGAGACATTTCTCAAGCAACAATTTAGCTGGAACTGTCTGGGAGTTGTCTGAGTGGGGAGGAGAAAACTAGCTGTTATTGGCAGAGAGGTTTGGAACTCTCTTTCTTATTGGTCTATTAACTCATGTTACCAGGCAGGCTCCTTCCCACCAAAACAGGTGGTCTTTTCAAACAGCTCTTACAGTATAAGAGAATTAGCATCATTTTCACAATTTCACAGTATTATTCCAACCTCATAGTGTTGAAATATCTATAAAACACAGGAAAATCATGTTTATGTCTGCACTGGGCCTTTAACACACACACACACACACACACACACACACACACACACACACACACACACACACACACACACACACACACACACACACACACCAGCAACACCGCTTACCTGTAAATTATGCATGCGCTGTTCCGACACGTGTCACAGTTGGCCGTGTCCTGTCCGGTTCGATAGGAGAGGCTGAGGAAGGGAGAAAGAGGGTGAGGAGAGGAGAGGGGGTGAGGAGAGGAGAGGAGCGAAATGGAGGGGGAGGAGAGAGAGAGGGTGAGGAGAGGGGGTGAGGAGAGGAGAGAGAGAGAGAGAGGGGGGGAGGATGAACAATCACAGGTTTGTTAGCCCTTTTCCCTCCCCATTTGCTATCTGTCTCATCTTGTTTGTTATTCCTCATTAGCAGAACGTTAACATGGACCTGAAGAGACAGAGGTGTGTGTTCCATCCCTGATAAAGGCCTTTGTATGGATGGAGGTAGATGTTCTGTCCCTTTAGCTGAGGCCTTGTCTGATCCTGGCTGAAGTGATCACGTGTGTGTGTGTGTGCTGTGTGTGTGTTGTGTGTGTGTGGAGGTCTGAAATGTTGTCAGACAATGATTGTCATGCAAATAACTGTCTGGTCTCACGACAATTGACTGTTAATTAACATAAAGACGATTTAGCATCTCTGGGTCTTCCACTCGTGGCCTCCAATCCACCGTTACAGAACTTAATAACATCTACAGTTAAAACAGTCTAACAAATATAGATATAATATACACCTTCACAGTAAATCCATTTAATATAGTCTACACCTTCACAGGGGGGAGAATGGACATATGTTTCAACAGTACTTTTAAGCTTCACAGACAGACAGACAGACAGACAGACAGACAGACAGACAGACAGACAGACAGACAGACAGACAGACAGACAGACAGACAGACAGACAGACAGACAGACAGACAGACAGACAGACAGACAGACAGACAGACGGTAGATCATGTCAGACAGACAGACAGACGGTAGATCATGTCAGACAGACAGACAGACGGTAGATCATGTCAGACAGACAGACAGACGGTAGATCATGTCAGACAGACAGACAGACGGTAGATCATGTCAGACAGACAGACAGACGGTAGATCATGTCAGACAGACAGACAGACGGTAGATCATGTCAGACAGACAGACAGACGGTAGATCATGTCAGACAGACAGACAGACGGTAGATCATGTCAGACAGACAGACAGACGGTAGATCATGTCAGACAGACAGACAGACGGTAGATCATGTCAGACAGACAGACAGACAGACAGACAGACAGCATGTATGGCCTTCTTATTGGATGGTCTAGTGGTAATATTCTTCAGATTGGTTCAGGATATTGATTGACAGTAAGTGCCTCTCCCATGTAATGTATGTTTTATTGCTATGATTATTCCATGAATTTATAGCTCTGTTAATATGTAAAACACGTATCGATCTGAAGCTAATCGGTTTGGGACGTTGAAATACTGTATGTTGACGGGTTTAAAAAAGAAATTCAACGCAACGTCCGTTACCATGACGACAGTAGGAGTAGTGGTGTCGGCGCCACGGAACTATAATGAGTCCCGAATTCACATCGACGATGACATTATGGGGGAGGACTGGTGGAAAACATACACTCCATCTCTCTCACACACACACACACACACACACACACACACACACACACACACACACGCGCACACACCACACATATACACGCACACACACGCACGCACGCACGCACGCACGCACGCACGCACGCACGCACGCACGCACGCACGCACGCACGCACGCACACACACACACACACAGTTCCTCTCTCTCCCGGGCTGCGGCGTCATGCTTCCTGAGCAGACCAGTGTCAGAGCACCAATAAGAATTAAAGAGGTGATGCAGAGCTCCTCAATTAATTACATTTTAATCTAAATTGGACATGCACACGATCCAAATCACACAAAAAAACGTCTGCTATATTTTGAGACGACACTTAGTCCGTCTGTAACACACATTGTTATACTTTTACATGTTATTACTGGAGCTGGCTGACTGACGGAGCTGACGGAGCTGACGGAGCTTAGTGACGGAGCTGACTGACGGAGCTGACGGAGCTGACTGACTGAGCTGACGGAGCTGACTGACTGAGCTGACTGAGCTGACTGACTGACTGAGCTGACTGACTGACTGAGCTGACTGACTGACTGAGCTGACTGAGCTGACTGAGCTGACTGAGCTGACTGAGCTGACTGACATGAGCCGACTGACTGAGCCGACTGACTGAGCCGACTGACTGAGCGACTGACTGAGCTGACTGACTGAGCTGACTGACTGAGCTGACTGACTGAGCTGACTGACTGAGCTGACTGACTGAGCTGACTGACTGAGCTGACTGACTGAGCTGACTGACTGAGCTGACTGACTGAGCTGACTGACTGAGCTGACTGACTGAGCTGACTGACTGAGCTGACTGACTGACTGACTGAGCTGACTGACTGACTGACTGACGGAGCTGACTGACTGACTGACTGACGGAGCTGACTGACTGACTGACTGACGGAGCTGACTGACTGACGGAGCTGACTGACTGACGGAGCTGACTGACTGACGGAGCTGACTGACTGACGGAGCTGACTGACTGACGGAGCTGACTGACTGACGGAGCTGACTGACTGACGGAGCTGACTGACTGACTGAATTCTCTGTCTGTTCCTTCCTATTTTGGCTGTTTGCCAATCCCACTCACACCAAGACCCTGTCCCCTCCTGTCACTCAAGCAGTCCCAGTTCCTCCTCCTTCATATTCACACTATGTGTTTCGACCAATCAACAGCATTAGCTTGTTCCAATCAAGAAAGACGCAGCTTTCCAATATGCTTCTTAATATAAATCCACACATTTTCTGTTTTTAAACTATTTGTTTGTGTAACTTGCTCTCTGCTAAACACCTAGTTAGTCTAGTTAGTTATATCCCTATAACTAGTATAGTATATGTAGTATATATATATATATATATATATATATATATATATATATATATATATATATATATAGGGGATGAATAGACAATAGAAACCAGAGAGAACCTGAGAAGGGGATGAATAGACAATAGAAACCAGAGAGAACCTGAGAAGGGGATGAATAGACAATAGAAACCAGAGAGAACCTGAGAAGGTGATGAATAGACAATAGAAACCAGAGAGAACCTGAGAAGGTGATGAATAGACAATAAACCAGAGAGAACCTGAGAAGTGGATGAATGGACAATAGAAACCAGAGAGAACCTGAGAAGGGGATGAATAGACAATAGAAACCAGAGAGAACCTGAGAAGTGGATGAATGGACAATAGTCCTGGGCTGGAGTGGTTACAATGTACTCTGCGGTTGTGAGAATGGTTGGACGCACTGACACATTCTCTAAAATTAAGTTAGAGGCGGCTTATGGTAGAGAAATGAACACTCAATTCTCTGGCAACAGTTCTGGTGGACATTCATGCCGTCAGCATACAAATGGCACTTTCCCTCAACTTGAGACAACAGTGACATTTTGTTGTTGTGACAAAACTGCACATTTTAGTGGTATTTTATTGTCCCCAGCACAAGGTGCACCTGTGTAATGATCAAGCTGTTTAATCAGCTTCTTGATATGCCACACCTGTCAGGTGGATGGATTATCTTGGCAAAGGAAGAAATGCTAATGAACAGGGATGTAAACAAATTTGTGCACAAAATTTGAGAGAAATCAGCTTTTTTATTCGTATGGAACATTTCTGGGGTCTTTAATTTCAACTCATGAAACATGTGACCAATACTTTACATGTTGTGTTTCTATTATTGTTTAGTGTACTTAGTCCCCTTTTCATTCGTTGTCATGCCGACAAAACTGCATTCCTCGGGCCCACTGTATTCCCACCGTCAAATGAGAATCTAGATCATTCTAGTTCGACGATTCCAGCAGTTTTACCCAACTGTTTTGTTCTAGAATCGCAAGTAAAATCGCCTATATTTCATCCAAAATGTCCTATGAAATGTTTTGCCCATATCGTGCAGCCCTACCTAGGCGTAAGTCTACTTTCCTGTCCACTGGTTTGTGAGTGTGTCTCAGAGAGAGAGAGAGAGTGTCTGTGTGTCTCAGAGAGAGAGAGAGAGAGAGTGTGTCTGTGTGTCTCAGAGAGAGAGAGAGAGAGAGAGAGAGTGAGTGTGTCTGTGTGTCTCAGAGAGAGAGAGAGAGAGTGTCTGTGTGTCTCAGAGAGAGAGAGATACACTGGACACCCCATCAACACTAGCCATCTCTCCATCTGGGTTCAGTGATGGGAGAGGTTGAGGTTGACCTTCCCTCTAAACACAGTTATGTGGTCAGATGAGTGTTAAACTGAATGGAAGCTCCATCTGTAATTACGAGCTGTCAGGGGTGCCTAGTCGACACCAGGGGGGAGAGGGGTGACCCTCATAACTCTGTGAAGAGGGAAGGTCAACCTCTCCCTTCACTGAACCATTGCCCAGATGGAGAGATGGATACTCTCTATCCTTCACATCTCTCTTTGCTCTCTCTCTCTGTCCTTCACATCTCTCTCTCTGCGCGCTCTCTCTCTCTGTCCTTCACATCTGTCTCTCTGCTCTCTCTCCCTCTCTCTCCTTCACATCTCTCTCTGCTGTCTCTCTCTCTCGCTCCTTCACATCTCTCTGCTCTCTCTCTCTGCTCTCTCTCTCTCTCTGTTCTTCACATCTCACTCTGCTCTCTCTCTCTCTGTCCTTCACATCTGTCTCTGCTCTCTCTCTCTCCTTCACATCTCTCTCTGCTCTCTCGCCTTCACATCTCTCTCTCTCTTTCTCTGCTCTCTCTCTATCCTTCACATCTCTCTCTCTCCTTCATATCTACAGTTTAAGTTTACATACACTTAGGTTGGAGTCATTAAAACTCGTTTTTCAACCACTCCACACATTTCTTGATAACAAACTACAGTTTGGCAAGTCGGTTAGGACATCTACTTTGTGCATGACACAAGTCATTTTTCCAACAATTGTTTACAGACAGATTATTTCACTTATAATTCACTGTATCACAATTCCAGTGGGTCAGAAGTTTACATACAGTAAGTTGACTGTGCCTTTAAACAGCTTGGAAAATTCCATAAAATGTCATGGCTTAAGAAGCTTCTGATAGGCTAATTGACATAATTTAAGTCAATTGGAGGTGTACCTGTGGATGTATTTCAAGGCCTACCTTCAAATTCAGTGCCTCTTTGCTTGACATCATGTGCAAGTCAAACGAAATCAACCAAGACCTCAGAAATACATTGTAGACCTCCACAAGTCTGGTTCATCCTTGGGAGTAATTTCCAAACGCCTGAAGGTACCACGTTCATATGTACAAACAATAGTACGCAAGTATAAACACCATGGGACCACGTAGCCGTCATACCGCTCAGGAAGGAGGCGCGTTCTGTCTTCTAGAGATGAACGTACTTTGGTGCGAAAAGTACAGAACAACAGCAAAGAACCTTGTGAAGATACTGGAGGAAACAGGTGCAAAAGTATCTATATCGACAGTAAAACGAGTCCTACATCGACATAACCTGAAAGGCCGTTCAGCAAGGAAGAAGCCAATGCTCCAAAACCGCCATAAAAAAGCCAGACTACAGTTTGCTACTACACATGGGGACAAAGATCGTACTTTTTGGAGAAATGTCCTCTGGTCTGATGAAACAAAAATAGAACTGTTTGACCATAATGACCATCGTTATGTTTGGTGGAACAAGGGGGAGGCTTGGAAGCCGAAGAACACCATCCCAACCGTGAAGCACGGGGGTGGCAGCATCAGGTTGTGGGGGGTGCTTTGCTGCAGGAGGGACTGGTGCACTTCACAAAATAGATGCATCATGAGGAAGGAAAATGATGTGGATATATTGAAGCAACATCTCAAGACATCAGTCAGGAAGTTAAAGCTTGGTTGTAAATGGGTCTTCCAAATGGACAATGACCCCAAGCATAATTCCAAAGTTGTGGCAAAATGGCTTAAGGACAACTAAGGTAAGGTATTGGAGTGGCCATCACAAAGCCCTGACCTCAATCCTATAGAACATTTGTGGGCAGAACTGAAAAAGCGTGCGCGAGCAAGGAGGCCTGCAAACCCGACTCAGTTACACCAGCTCTGTCAGGAGGAATGGGCCAAAATTCACCCAACTCATTGTGGGAAGCTTGTGGAAGGCTACCCGAAACGTTTGACCCAAGTTAAACAATTTAAAGGCAATGCTACCAAATACTAATTTAGTGTATGTAAACTTCTGACCCACTGGGAATGTGATGAAAGAAATAAAAGCTTAAATAAATAATTCTCTCTACTATTACTCTGACATTTCACATTCTTAAAATAAAGTGGTGATCCTAACTGACCTAAGACAGGGAATTTTAACTAGGATTAAATGTCAGGAATTTGGCTACGGTGTATGTAAACTTCCAACTTCAACTGTGTGTATGTATGTATGTATGTATGTATGTATGTATGTATGTATGTATGTATGTGTGTATGTGTGTATGTGTGTGTGTGTGTGTGTGTGTGTGTGTGTGTGTGTGTGTGTGTGTGTGTGTGTGTGTGTGTTTGTGTGTGTGTGTATATAGTAACAATGTTATTATTGTGCTTCTCCACCTGCATTGCTTGCTGTTTGGGGTTTTAGGCTGGGTTTCTGTACAGCACTTCGAGATATTAGCTGATGTACGAAGGGCTATATAAAATAAACTTGATTTGAAACTTGATTTGATTATAAACAACTTTAAGATTTGACCTTATAACTGTAAAAGAAATGTGATCATACCTCTTGACAGTACAAAATGGCACCGTTCCATAGCAGGGGTTGGAACCGGGCAGGTAACAGAACCCGTTTCATAGCAGGGGTTGGAACCGGTCAGGTAACGGAACCCGTTTCATAGCAGGGGTTGGAACCGGTCAGGTAACGGAACCCGTTTCATAGCAGGGGTTGAAACCGGTCAGGTAACGGAACCCGTTTCATAGCAGGGGTTGGAACCGGTCAGGTAACAGAACCCGTTTCATAGCAGGGGTTGGAACCGGTCAGGTAACGGAACCCGTTTCATAGCAGGGGTTGGAACCGGTCAGGTAACGGAACCCGTTTCATAGCAGGGGTTGGAACCGGTCAGGTAACGGAACCCGTTTCATAGCAGGGGTTGGAACCGGTCAGGTAACGGAACCCGTTCCATAGCAGGGGTTGGAACCGGTCAGGTAACGGAACCCGTTTCATAGCAGGGGTTGGAACCGGTCAGGTAACGGAACCCGTTTCATAGCAGGGGTTGGAACCGGTCAGGTAACGGAACCCGTTTCATAGCAGGGGTTGGAACCGGTCAGGTAACAGAACCCGTTTCATAGCAGGGGTTGGAACCGATCAGGTAACAGAACCCGTTCCATAGCATGGGTTGGAACCGATCAGGTAACAGAACCCGTTTCATAGCAGGGGTTGGAACCGATCAGGTAACAGAACCCGTTCCATAGCATGGGTTGGAACCGGTCAGGTAACAGAACCCGTTTCATAGAACTGACGACAGAGAATGTTCTGCCCTGTCACTCTGAAGACTTGTTGCAACTTTAGCTTTAAGCAGGAAGTGATTTCATCCCTCTGGGACCAAGAGAAAGTCTTTCAAATCTACTGAATTTTTTTTTCTTTTTTCTTCATGTTGAACGTTTAAAATCTGTGTGAGATGAGACCGATACTGCTGCTCTCCTCTTTAATATGCCGTATGTCACGTGGGACTCAGGAGGAAATCTGATTGGACCAGAACATGTAGCACGTCACTCCCGATGCAAATGAGATGGCAGATCTCCCGCTCCACCTCAGCTCCTGGCGGGCAGCGCCAGCTGAACAGGGAGACTCAGCTGTTTCGCTGACTATAAAGCGGTTGACATTGTGCCGTTCACAGAGCGCTCTGTACACAACAATGTCAGTCAGGAACCGGTCCAGAACCGCTATTGGTCCCCTAACTAGAGTAGTTGATACCAAATGAACAGTATAGTTACACACATGCTGCCCTGGCGTTACAAGGTGAGCTTCTTACAAAGGGTCACTATTGGCGTGTGTGTGAGTCGTGCGTTTGCAGTCCGCACACCGAAAATAGTTTGGGGTTTGTTCTGCAGTTCTTGATGAATGTGATTAATTAGGGGAAATGGATTTGCTGATGTTGTGCCAGGCCGGCAGTTTAATCACATCACTTCCTGTCAGACACAGTTTAATCACATCACTTCCTGTCAGACACAGGTGATATACCGTTTAATCACAGCTCTTCCTTTCAGACACAGGTGATATACAGTTTAATCACATCACTTCCTGTCAGACACAGGTGATATACAGTTTAATCACAGCTCTTCCTGTCAGACACAGGTGATATACAGTTTAATCACAGCTCTTCCTGTCAGACACAGGTGATATACAGTTTAATCACATCTCTTCCTGTCAGACACAGGTGATATCTGGTTTAATCATAGCTCTTCCTGTCAGAAACAGGTGATATACCGTTTAATCACAGGTCTTCCTGTCAGACACAGGTGATATACAGTTTAATCACAGCTCTTCCTGTCAGAAACAGGTGATATACCGTTTAATCACAGGTCTTCCTGTCAGACACAGGTGATATACATTAGGTAGCCCTGCCTCACACGCGTAGCCAGGCACCATACACACGCGTAGCCAGGAACCATACACACGCGTAGCCAGGCACCACACACACACACACACACACACACACACACACACACACACACACAGAGCTGTGCTCTTGGGATGTCTGAGAGAACATCAAGGCGGATCTTGGCAGGGCTCCCTGGGCCGCCACCGGGCATCCACTTTTCCTCAAAGGCGAGCCGTGTCCTCTACCTCCTCCTCCCCCTCTCCACCCCTCCTCCTCCTCCACCTCCTCCCCCTCTCCACCCCTCATCCCCTCTCCACCCCTCATCCTTATCCCCCCAGCGACCTGGCAAGGTCCTGGACAGATCATCTGAATAATGAACCGTATAGGAGAAACACACACCTCCCCGAGTTAGGGAGACAACGGAGGATTCTCTCTCTTATTACCTGGCTACAGGAAAACAAAACCTGTCACTCTCGCTCTCTCTCTTTCTCGCTCTCTCTTGCTCTCTCTTGCTCTCGCTCTTGATCTCCCTCTCTCTCTCTCTCTCTTTCTCGCTCTCTCTCTCGCTCTCTCTTGCTCTCTCTCTTGCTCTCTCTCTTGATCTCTCTCTTGATCAATGCCTTGATCTCTCTATTGCTCTTGCTCTCTCTCTCTCTCTCTCTCTCTCTCTCTCTCTCTCTCTCTCTCTCTCTCTCTCTCTCTCTCTCTCTCTCTATCTCTCTCTCCATCCCTCTCTCTCTCTCTATCTCTCTCTCCATCCCTCTCTCTCTCTCTTTCTCTTTCTCTCCATCCCTCTCTCTTTCTGTGGGCCTCAACTCCTGTAAACCCAGGGGACTGGCACACATTAGAGTTGGGTCTCTGTCGTTGGACAACAGATATTTTAGGATCCGTTCTTATGTCTAAGAACCAATCACGTACTGTTGTCAGGGAATAACTAACATACTCTACATGACCAAGAATATGTGGTCACGTGCTCGTCTAATATCTCATTCCAAAATCATGGGAAGGCTTTCCACTAGATGTTCGAACATTGCTGCTATAACAGCCTCCACTCTTCTGGGAAGGCTTTCCACTAGATGTTGGAACATTGCTGCTATAACAGCCTCCACTCTTCTGGGAAGACTTTCCACTAGATGTTGGAACATTGCTGCTATAACAGCCTCCACTCTTCTGGGAAGGCTTTCCACTAGATGTTGGAACATTGCTGCTATAACAGCCTCCACTCTTCAGGGAAGGCTTTCCACTAGATGTTGGAACATTGCTGCTATAACAGCCTCCACTCTTCAGGGAAGGCTTTCCACTAGATGTTGGAACATTGCTGCTATAACAGCCTTCACTCTTCAGGGAAGGCTTTCCACTAGATGTTGGAACATTGCTGCTATAACAGCCTCCACTCTTCTGGGAAGGCTTTCCATGAGATGTTGGAACATTGCTGCTATAACAGCCTCCACTCTTCTGGGAAGGCTTTCCACTAGATGTTAGAACATTGCTGCAATAACAGCCTCCACTCTTCTGGGAAGGCTTTCCACTAGATGTTAGAACATTGCTGCGGGGACTTGCTTCCGTTCAGCCACAAGAGCATTAGAGAGGTCGGGCACTGATGTTGGGCGATTAGGCCTGGCTCGCAGTCGGCGTTCCAATTCATCCCAAAGGTGTTTGATAGGGTTGAGGTCAGGACTCTGTGCAGGCCAGTCAAGTTCTTCCACACCGATCTCAACAAACCGTTTCTGTATGAACCTTGCTTTGTGCATGGGGGCATTGTCATGCTGAAACAGGAAAGGGCCTTCCCCAAACTGTTGCCACAAAGTTGTAAGAACGGAATCATCTAGAATCTCATTGAATGCTGTAGCATTAAGATTTCCCTTCACTGGAACTAAGGGGCCGGAACCATGAAAAACAGCCCCAGACCATTATTCCTCCTCCACCAAACTTTACAGTTGGCACTATGCATTGGGACAGGTAGCGTTCTCCTGGCATCCGCCAAACCCAGATTCGTCCGTCGGACTGCCAGATGGTGAAGCGTGATTCATCACTCCAGAGAACGCGTTTCCACTGCTCCAAAGTCCAATGTCGGTGAACTTTACACCACTCCAGCCAACCCTTAGCATTGCGGATGGGGATCTTGTGCAGCTGCCCTGCCTCGGAAACCCATTTCATGAAGCTCCAGACAAACAGTTCTTGTGCTGACGATGCCTCCAGTGGCAGATTGGAACTCTGTACTGAGTGTTGAAACCGAGGACAGACGATATTTACGTACTGTGCGTTTGTGCACTCGGCGGGCGCGTTCTGTGCGCGTGTGTGGCCTACCACTTCACGTCTCAGCCGTTGTTGCTCCTAGACGTTATCACTTCACAATAACATGTTTGTCTATGGAGATTGCATGGCTCTGAGCTCGATTTTATACACCTGTCACCCACTGGTATTGCTGAAATATCCGAATCCACTAATTTGAAGGGGCGTTCCCATACTGCTGTATATATAGTGTGCCTTGTTTCTTTTCTTCTTTGGGAGAAACACTGTCAATGTCTTCTGATGGGGCGTTCCCATACTGCTGTATATATAGTGTACCTTGTCTCTTTTCTTCTTTAGGAGAAACACTGTCAATGTCTTCTGATGGGGCGTTCCCATACTGCTGTATATATAGTGTACCTTGTCTCTTTTCTTCTTTAGGAGAAACACTGTCAATGTCTTCTGATGGGGCGTTCCCATACTGCTGTATATATAGTGTACCTTGTCTCTTTTCTTCTTTAGGAGAAACACTGTCAATGTCTTCTGATGGGGCGTTCCCATACTGCTGTATATATAGTGTGCCTTGTCTCTTTTCTTCTTTAGGAGAAACACTGTCAATGTCTTCTGATGGGGCGTTCCCATACTGCTGTATATATAGTGTACCTTGTCTCTTTTCTTCTTTAGGAGAAACACTGTCAATGTCTTCTGATGGGGCGTTCCCATACTGCTGTATATATAGTGTACCTTGTCTCTTTTCTTCTTTAGGAGAAACACTGTCAATGTCTTCTGATGGGGCGTTCCCATACTGCTGTATATATAGTGTACCTTGTCTCTTTTCTTCTTTAGGAGAAACACTGTCAATGTCTTCTGATGGGGCGTTCCCATACTGCTGTATATATAATGGTTTCTCTACTGTTTTCATGTATAATAATGGTTTCTCTACTGTTTTATCATGTGTAAACCGTTTCCCGGTTTCTCTACTGTTTTATCATGTGTAATAATGGTTTCTCTACTGTTTTATCATGTGTAATAATGGTTTCTCTACTGTTTTCATGTATAATAATGGTTTCTCTACTGTTTTCATGTATAATAATGGTTTCTCTACTGTTTTCATGTATAATAATGGTTTCTCTACTGTTTTATCATGTGTAATAATGGTTTCTCTACTGTTTTATCATGTATAATAATGGTTTCTCTACTGTTTTATCATGTGTAATAATGGTTTCTCTACTGTTTTATCATGTGTAAACCGTTTCCCGGTTTCTCTACTGTTTTCATGTATAATAATGGTTTCTCTACTGTTTTATCATGTGTAAACCG